>NW_026999505.1:0-118999 GCF_037126465.1 Ornithodoros turicata | reverse complement strand
CACAACCCTTTGACTTAAGCAAATGGGTCCTATATATTAATGTAGCCTACTGCTCCAGAAACTTCAACTTGCAATAACTCGATTAAGATAAAATTTGCATGTTCTAGTTTGCACAGGCGCCCTTCATCAGCCAGAATATCAGCAAAACTTGCATGCATCTCTTTTTGTTTTGGCTGATTAAGCCTTACATCGATGGCCTTGATTTGGTTGTCAATATCCTAGTTGTAATTGTGAGCATTAAAATTAGCGCCTTATTTCGTTTCCTCTTTGTTTGGGGGTACCCCATGGAAACGGAGAGGATGGTGCTCACTGTGATTGGGAGAGTGCGCAGAGTGCAAGGCTTGAGAGAGTGAAGCCTGCAGATCACTGTAAGATGGCAAAAGCCGTGGCAACGTGGTTGTCTCGCATCCAGCGAGACTTCCGGTGCAAGTCAGGTCACGCAATGTGTCTGAGGCAGGTAGCAGTCACACGAGTGTATATGTATTCCAGTATGGACTGCACTGTCTCAGATAAAGTATCTGCTCTGCTGTCAGGATCAATCAGATTCCCAGACGTTCTGTGTAGGAACTGCATTACTCTAGTGGGGAGAGTAAAGGATCCTGTAGTCTTACGCATTCTCGTTCTCAAAAACACCGCAGTATACATTGTATTGAGGATAAAAATAAAAAAACACCGGAAATACAACAGCTGACTGATTGATTAGTTATGTTAAGAAACATGTGGAGATACAAAACAGTTAAAAGCAAGCGGTGCGCTAATAGTACTCAGTCAAGTGTGGCAGTGTTGGTGCTTTGCTATAGGAATATGAATATGGCAAGCTACTCGAAGCAAACAATTTAATGATGCCAGCACAATGAGGAGCAGCCATACTTGCAATCCCCTCTTGAGTGCCTGTCAAGTGAGATAATATTGTTCCATCACTGCAACCTTAGTATGCATGAGTTCGGGCGAAAAACGATGGACCACGGATGAGAACGAGGGCTTCAGGAAAGCCACTCCAGTCTCTGCCGCTTAGAGGTAAAAAGGATTCCGAATAATATGAAGCATTGGTAGGGGGACAGCTAACTTTCATGGGACGCTCAACACGTAATGAGACGGTGCATGAAGGTGCACGAATGGCGAGGTGCGCTTTATGGCCGGCGAAGTAGGTGGTGAGGGTACGTGCGCACATTTTGCAGCAACAATTCATCCACCTATCCACTGCGCATGTGCAGACGTGCGAATTCTTTTTTTTTTCTCCACGGACACGTAACCCAAGCGAAACCCCATCACTGGTACAATACCTGTCGAAAATTGATAACCGATATACGTTACATTGGTTCAAGGTTGGTCGTGCAACATGGCACGATATTGAGACAATGACACTGCCAAGATTGGGTCAGTGTGGCAAGCCCGTGGGTAAACACTCTAACTGCGGAATTTAGCCTGCGTGAACAATACCATACACCATGATACAAGACGAATTCCATGATCAGAGGAACTACTAGATGAAATGTTGCAGTGTTGCTGTATTGTATTTCTGGGCCGTATCCGTATTATTTCTTGTGGTGGAGAACAACGCAATCTTTTGCCATATCTGGTAAAGTACGGTAAACATTCAGAGATACGAATATATAGAGAGGTTTTTTTTAATTGGCTACAGATTTTTTAAATTAAAAGCCACGAGAGCCGTGAGAGCAGCATTTTTGCAGTCGAGTTCTGCGGCCACACAGTAAACTTTTTTACACTTTTTTGGTGTAAATGACTTGTCTCACGGCGCACACCTTTTTGGTGTTGCCTTTACCCTCAAATGATGGGTGTTTTCTAATGCACCCTTTAGTTAAGTGTATTCCTAATAAAACACTGTTATAATGGGTGTTTGAAAACAAAAACACCCTTAAAATGGGAGTATTCTATTGAAAACACCTTTTATGATGGAATTATTTGCTAGCGAATATTCCCTCGCAAATAGTGTAATAGGAGCTTCCGCGGCAGCATACCGACACCACTGGCCGAGACATACAGTTCGACGTTCTTGCTTCTATGGCAAGCAGCACCGCGAACGCGGTAGACTTCCAGCCGTGGTTCCATCGTTGAACCTAAACCGGAGTGCAATGCGTCGCAGGCACGCCTCGTTAGCTTGTTAACACTGTGGGACCAAAGTGAGTGCAAGGCATAAAGAGACCTGGGGCACCCTCAGTAGCCTATATTGGCGTGTCGGATGTATCATATACTCAAATAAAATTTGTTGGGGCACGTTCGTTACATGTGGTGGGGCGGGAAACGTTTGTAACGGTGGCGGGAATGTGTTTTTGCAATTAACACCCACGCTTGCAACGAGTCAAAGGTATAAGCTAAATTTCTAACATCCCTCCTGTCAAATACTGTGTTTTTAACTCAGGTTATCGTCTATAATGTGATTACTTGCTGAGCGGAGCTGTGAAACCAGCATAATTTTTCTCTCACGAAATAAAACACAATTTTTAACACCTTATTCCCAATTCAAATGGGTGTAAAAAAGGTGCATTCGACGGAAAACACCTGTTTCAACACCCCCACTTTACACCCTTAATGATCCACATTGGATAAGACATGGTGTATGTCGATATTACACCTTTAGTAATGCACTTCTTGCACTCTTTGTGGAATAGAAAAGGGTGTTTTTATAAGAATACACCTTGTTTGAGCAAATAAAGGTGTAAAATGATTTACTGTGCATGCCCATATCCTCTCGAAGATATGCAACTATAAAAATGACCAACTATCTAAAGTTCATTAATGCACTCTTAGTGACATTTCGGGCAAAAGCGCGAGATCAGAGTGAGACAACACTGAAAACAACGCGACTGTCATGATCTGTCATGATAATTTACCATGCACTCAATCTCTGCAGGAGGCTACAAGTCCATTCCGGCTTCCTGTTCGTTCCTCTGCAGTGGCTGCCAAATACGAGCGGCTCCGTGCTATTCGTCCCCGCCCGGAACGGCGTGCGCGACGCACCCATCTACCACACGACCACCAAAAAGTGCGACGGGTTCAGAAGGCTGTCAATCGGCAAATGTGTAAACTCGGACGGGAGCATAGGCGTCATCTCTGTCTCTCCGTACCCCTATGTCTCGGATTTGGAGAGTGCTCAAGGGACTGTGTACTCCTGTGGCTCAACGGCACCCGTTCCGCTCCCTGTCCTTGGCTACCTCGCGTTCTGAACTGTGCCTTTCGGAGGACTATTGCGTGTGCCTCACAGCGCAACCTCCAGGCGTGCCCTCATCAGCTCAAAGTTTTCCACCCGGTATGCAGTCTTCGAAAGACCCGGCTCTGGACCTGCCCCTTACCCTTCTCGAGCTCGACTCTGCACTACGGGCCCCACCTCTGCATACCTCCCCTGGAGCAGACCAGATCACGTATAAGGCCCTTCGGCATCTTCTCCTGTCAGGGCGAGCATCCCTCCTAAGGACCTTCAATGAGAGCTGGAGCCAAAGGGAAGTCCCTAACGAGTGGAAGAACGCGATGGTTGTCCCTTTACTCAAACCAGGTCAGTCACGGCATCACGTCGATTCTTTCCGCCCAATAGCTCTTACAAGCTGTGTGGGGAAGACCTTGGAACGTATAATATTCAACCGCCTGAGCTGGTACCTTGAGAGCACGGGTTTTTTTCCCGAGGAGATGGCGGGTTTTCGCCCAGGCCGGTCAGCAATGAACAGCGTCATAACTCTAACCAGTAGGACACAACAAGCAGGAGCCGAAGGTTTATTGACAGCCGCTGTCTTCCTCGACGTCAAGAAAGCGTACGGCAGTGTCCTCCATAGCGCAATCATGGCGACGCTTTCAGAAGCTGAAATCGGGGGCTGCCCCTTGTCATGGATTAAAGACTTCTTGGCTGACCGCTCCCTGTTTGTGCGCACCGCTGATGGGGACACTGCGACGTTCCGCGTGCACCGTGGTGTCCCACAAGGGAGCGTCCTCAGTCTCCCCTTATTCAATATCATTATTGCTTCTCTTCGAGCGCAGCTTCATAATCACACTCACATTACAATATATGCTGATGACATATGTATATGGACTTCCGCCGTTCGGCGTGACACGATCCAACGCAGACTACAATGTTCATTAAATATCATTTCAAGCTACCTCTTGCACCGCGGCTTGGTTGTCTCGCCTAGCAAGACGGTAGCCATGGCATTCTCACGAAGATCATTCCATAAGTACCCGTTTTTCATTGATGGCTCACCCCTGACTTTTGTCACGCCCTGCCGATACCTGGGGATTACAATTGACCGAGGCCTGACGTGGTCCCAGCATGTGGAGCTGCTTGCTACCAAGGAAAACTGTTTGGTAAGTGTACTCAGGCGTATTGCTGGTGCATCCTGGGGCCCGTCATGCTCTGACCTCTATCGTGTCCATCACGCCATGGTGTTGGGGACATTGCGGTACAGCTTACCCATTCTGCATGGTCTCAGTCGAACCCAAGAACAGGAACTGCTCAACATCCAGGTCCGTAGTCTCCGTGTCTGTTTGGGAGTCCCCAGGACAACGGAGAGGTATTCTGTCTTGGCAGAGGCGCGAGAGCAGCCGGTTCACATACTGCGGGATGGTGATACCCTTCGCGCTTATACACGCTACATTACATGGCACCCGCTCCACTCTCATTGTCGCATTCATGACGACTGCCCGGCGTCTGCTTTCGGCAGTGCCATTGCCCGCCTGAAAGGGAGCATTCCATCTCCCGCGTCTACACCATCCTATGCACCGGCGATGTGGACTCTCGAAAGACCCTGTATTCACTCTAACATCCCTGGCCTCCAACGCAAGAAAGACGTCCCCACAGTCGTGGCCCACCAGCTCACACTGGAGCACCTCGCCTCAACACACCGATTAAGTCGCCATATATGCACCGATGGCTCAGTAACCCAAGATAGTTCGAGCGCTGCTTTCTACGTTCCGGATGAAGACCTGGGCATGGTTTCAAACTCCCCTATACAGTGTCCTCGGCAGAAGCCGAACTGTTTGGTATCCTGGCAGCACTGGAGCATATTACCGAATCCGGGCACGGAACGTGGGTCATTCTTACCGACAGCAAGGCATCACTAGATATGTTGTCGTCATCTCGCTCCAGCATAATAAGCGATTTGCATACCATGACGCTTCAAAAATTCAATGAACTCTTCACCACTGGTTACAACATCACGTGTCAATGGGTCCCTGGCCACGTAGGCGTGTATGGAAATACTCGAGCAGACGCAGTAGCGAGACGCGCTGGGTCTGATGACACTTCGGCCCTGGCACCTCTGCCCCTTACAGCCTCCACATGCCGTCTATACATACGCCGTCGGTGTGCCACGTGTGCTCAGGAGTTCCGTGCCGAAACCACGACTTACAACTCATTCCTACGGTTTTCCTACTCTTTTTTTTTTCGTTCGGAATAGCAGGCCGGCTCTTTGCCTGGCTAACCTTTCCTTTCTTTTTTTCTTAATAAATATATCCCCCCCCCCGTTTCGTTGGCTGTGGCTATAATAGCTATAGTTCCAACGCAGGATCTACCTTACCTTACAAGAAGCTGTACACCTGCAACTACGCAAAAATGTGAGGCTATCTCCTTCGAATTAGACTTACCGATTAGTACAACTAGACAGCGTGAGAAAAAAAAAAACTCTAACGAGGTGATACTCAACGAAACCTATACAGATCAACAGAGGGAGAAGGCGGTTACATGATGGATATTACCCCTAAGTTCCAGAATGCATCACGACTGTCGCCGCTGGCGAGCGACAAGCCTTGCTGTCCTTAACTTTCTTCCTATCTATGAGCCCAGCAAAGTATGACGCAGAAACACCTTCAGAATCGCCATCGCTATACCCGCAAGTCGTATATAATTTCTTACAATCAAAGCCTCGATCCTTTCCTTCCTTTACGATCCTTCCTTTACGATTCTCCGACGAATGATGCTACAGGAAGGGCATGATTCCGCTTTCCCCCCGAAGCAGTATCGACACCAAAATTAATACCATTCAACTCTAGAAACACGTAGTATCGTATGATGCAAAATGATATAAGTATGATCGCAAATAGGGTAAAGAAAACAACAAAGAAAGATGTCGTTGAATTCGTGCGGGAATACGTCGACAAGAGCGTTATATTTCTAAACATGTTCATTTGGACAACTTATTTTCAATTGTCCAGTGGAAACTTGATCAAGGAAGCTGTGTACAAGGAAGGCAAGCCGTGCAGCCAATGTGTGGCAGGAGCCGAGTGTGGCGAGAATGGACTGTGCGACATGACTGGACTACCCATCCCTTACTAAAATGTGAAATGATTTTGTCAAGAAAGTCGATTGTATTGACTGTATGAGTACAGAGGGGCATAAAAAAATAAGATTAAGACGTCTCATGAAAGTGTGTGTGTGTGTGTCATTTTACCGAATAGCGCGAAAGGTTTTGTTGTGTGCAATTTGTCTCCCAGAATAAAAGTCGCATAAACATGGCTCCGCACGTTCACCCTTAAAAGGTCTCTCACCAGAAGCTGGAGAGACTGTTTCGCAGTAGCAGCATGGTCTCCCTCACACCAACGGCAGGGTTTCTCACAGGTAGCATGACCTACCTCGCCAAATCAAGAGCACGCAGGCACCTAGCAGGACTTTTTAAAATGTCCTGACTGCCCACACTTAAAGCAAGTTCTCCGCAAGTTAACTGCCTGGGTAGCGAAAGATAAGTCGCCTACCCTAGGATGGGACAAGTGAAAGCTCGCCCACATCACATTTCAAACATAGTACTGCAGTCGCCCTAAGAACGAAGAGCAGGATAAACTAGTGCGAGGCAGTCCCACGAAACTGCCAAAACTAAACGTCTGAAACACTAAAGCGTGTGTATTGGCATCGAGGCCAATGACCTGTCAATACTGGCTCCCATATAACTATCTCAACAAGCTAGGACTAAAACTAGAACTTCTGCAATACCAACTCATGCTTGTGAAAAAGCGTCACGTTAAGCATTGCTGTTCGTGCTTGTCGTCGCCATGCAACAGACCAAGACTGCGGAGAGCTGCGTACGGGATAACGGCACAAAGGAAAGTAATGCTTAGTAGTGGACAACGTACCTTCCATGCGTTTCTTTCAATAGCACAAACGAAGTTAGCGATCGTCTTCCGAAATGCATAGCACCAAGGACTGCTCTCTCCCTCTGTGAAACTCTGTGAACAACCGCTCGAACGAGGCTTAGAACGTGTTAGTAGGTGAACGAGTTGGTAGTTTACCTCTACTGGTAAGAGAATGAACTGCCGTCTATCCCGGATTGGAACGGGAGGTTAAAGGAGCGTTTGAATGGTGTTCCAGCGAATCGGTGGAACCCCATACAGCTCCTCAACTCTGTGCCACAAAACGTCGGGAACGAGACACTCATGAAGAGCGTGCTGCGCAGTTTCATGACTAGAACAGAAAGGACAGCGAGGCGAGGTTAGACCATATCGATGCAAACGATCCCTGAGTGGCAGAACATCGTGCGCAAGTCTTGCGCAAGAGTGTCCAGCCATCCTGCAGTAGCGTAGCGCCTCGTGATCTGACGCGCAACAGACAGCTCCGGTGCACCCGTGGGTGCCGGAAATAAGCCAAGCAGGAGCACATAGAACCGCCTCACTGACCATGTATTAAGATCAGCGTCCACGTGGCTGTCGCGGAGGCGACGGACTGACACTGACTCACACGGACTCCTTTAAGTAGGGAGCTGTAAACTCTGAGCGTGGCCTATTCTGCTGAAAGGAACAAAATAAACGAATCTCCGGGCCAAGAAGGTAGTGCGAAAGGTTGTGTGCACGATGGTTAGGCTCACTCAGGGCATCAAAACTGGTCTTTATACCTAAAGCAAACACTTCACTTTTACATGTGGCATTCGCAAGCCACCAACCTCCTGGTACAGACTGGTACAGACGCGCGCGTGACACTCATTTCGCAGAAGTTACCCCATATGAACTGAAAAACAATACGGTCCCAGTAAGAAAGACCTGACGTGGCGAAAGTGATATGGTACCATGGTACCAGTACTTGCTTAAGAACCACGACGCCGCTAGCCGGGCGTTAAAAGTAAGTGGAAGAACCAGACCCCTCAATTCACGGAGAACAGGAATACTGGTGAATGCGCTGGTGAATGCGCGTCCACAATGATACGCCGCGACTATTTAAATAGTAGCCCAGTATGCGTAATTCAGTTTAACAGGTATCCTGAATGGAGACGCACAGGATGGAACAGAATTGATAAAGAGCATTGCATTCGTATACCTGTTTATCCGCGCGTTCGATGCTCCACCGTAGGCATCCAGGATGGATAACACTGGACCTATCGCGTCCTCACTGCTAAGGATTAAGGATAAGTCATTTGCATATGCAAACAACGGAAGAGCCACGGAACCCGGCAGCTGTAGCATACGACTACAAAGCGAGGTTGCGAGAGCTTCCAAGAGCGGGCTAAAGACCATGGCATGCAAAGCAGGACATAAGAGACAACCCTGTCGCACCCCCGATTTGATGGAAAAGGTACCAGACATTGCCCCATTTACTCCAATGCAGGCAAAGGCCTCAGCATAGAGAGCTCTTATCCAAGATACCGCCGCAAGATCAAAATCGACAGCTCCCAAAAGCTTTGTTCTGGTCAAAAGAAACCAGCATTGCCGATTGGTGGAGACTATTAGCCCAATAAATCGCGTCTCGCAAAGCCCGAGTGTGAAGCACAAGGGACCACCCAGGGACGGCGCAGCCTGTGAAGCAGGGATGACAGAACCCAGGACTGGAGAAACTCGATTTAGAATTGTGGTAGAAATGATCTTGTAATCTGTATTTAGAAGAGATACGAGTCGGTAGGCATTAGGGTCGCGACTTGTGTGGCATCTTTGCAAAGCATAGACACTATACCCTGCCAGTCTGCCTCATGGAAGGGCAGAGGACGCCAGCAGCCAAGCAGCTTCAATAACTCGGTTAGGGGGCGTCGAAGTACCCCCCAGAAACACTTATAGAATTCAGCAGGGAGACCATCAGAGCCGGGAGACCTACCAGCTTGCAAAGCTTTAACAGCTACCGTATACTCATCCTGAGTAAATCTGGCTGCGCTCAGAACGAAGTCTTTGGGCTCTTGCAAAATAGTCTGGTGTCCTGCATCAGGAGGTACCACCAACTCGTACAGGGTGAAGAAGTGGTCACGAAAAAGTGACCGCCCAGAGTCAGGCTCCGTCAATAGTTGCGCATCACTCAACAGTGTTTCGAGGGCGGCGAAAGTAACGGCCAAGAAGAAGACGAGAGCAACATGCTTCTTGTGACCAGAGTTCGACCGACTGCGAAGCAGTGAGCTGGTCCCAGGCAGGTAACTTCAAAAAGGTAATCTTCCTGAGTACGTCCTGAATAGCATAGCACTGATATATGTATTGGCATCGGAAATGTCTGAAGGTTGGTCCTCACTGTTACGTCGCAGACCAATGCGTGCGGCAGGCCGATGCGTTCAATGCGGTAGCTGACGGACATCGGTCCGTCGACATGTCCTCACTGGCACGCACGGATATGCGGTAGTCGACAGCCAGCGCCCCCGCCTCCCACATTGTCTCGGCGCACATGTCCGTACGGGGACCCAGGCAGTGCCGTGCATCGTCCGCTGCCCCACGAAATGGCAGATTCAACGTTACTGACGCTTAACGATGCTCTTGTTGAGTTTCTTGCCACTATGTGCAGACAGCAGATACTATAGACTGGCCCGCTGTGGCGCAATACTCCTCCGCGGCATTGCTTTCACAGCAAAAACTCAAACAAACTAGGACATGGGTTGGCAGCATTTTACGTAAAAGGAAAACACACGGCGAGTACCATCATCTAGTAAAAGACATGCGCAGCGACAGCACGAAATACTTTTTTGAGTACTTCAGAATGCCAAAGGAAAGGTGAGTTGTATTTGATATATCCTCGTTCCAAAATGAGGATAGAGTGCCCACATATCGTCCTGAGTGGGTGGTATGGTACTTTTGCTAAAAACACAGCTTTGACTTTCACAGGTTCGACGTCATTTATTCCCTCGTGGAGCCATTAATTCGGCGACAAAACACACTTTTCCGTTAGTCAATCTCACCGGAGGAGCGCATGTCCTTCACATTGCGGTAGTAACGGCACAAAAGTGCAAAGCTTTCGCGATTCTAGCCCTATTTCAGTCCTCCTTTCCAAATGTAACGTAACTAACAATAATATTCTTTATTTCAGCTATTTAGCCCATGGATCATCAATGCGAATCATTGCGAAGAATTACAGGATTAGTACTACAGCAGCAAGTGCTATTATAAGGGACACATGCAAGGCTTTGAAAAAAGTTCTGATGCCAATCTACATGCTGGTATGAGGACCATTAGATAAGTTTGGTGGGTGGATTGTTAGCCCAGTTATCGTAGAAGCTATAGCAGGCAGTACCCTTGTTTTTTGCAGGAACCGACAGCACAAACATGGATTGCAATTGCCGAGGACTTCTGGCATTTGTGGAATTTTCCTAACTGTATAGGAGCTATAGACGGAAAGCATGTTGTGATCCAGGCACCACCAAATGAGGGCTCAGCATTTTTTAATTACAAGGGCAGTCATAGCATAATCCTGCTAGCTCTGTGCGATGCACAGTACCGATTCATAATGACTGATGTTGGGGAATGCGGGTCCTGGAGCGATGGTGGCGTATTCAGGGAATGTGAAATGGGGAAGAAGTTAAAAGCAGGGGGATTTTCGATTCCCTCCTACAAGGAACTTCCAAATTCAAGTGTCAAAATGCCACTTGTTGTTGTAGGGGATGCTGCATTTCCTCTCTTGAGAAATATGATGACGCCATTCCCTGGCGCAAACTTCCCGCTCCAGAAGAAAGTGTTTCACTATCGTCTCTCAAGAGCACGTCGTGTTGCTGAAAACACTTTTGGCATATTGGTATCGAGGTGGAGAATTTTACGACAACCAATACAGGCATCCCTGGAGACCCTTAACGCCATTGTCTGGGCCACTGTATGCCTACACAACTTCTTGAGACTATGTGACATCCAAGAAAAGTCCTTCTCATATTACCCACAAGGGTATGTCGATTATGAAGACAGAGATGGAAAAGTACACACTGGACAATGGCGAAAAGATGGAACCCTTGCAAGCGTAGGTCGTCAGGGTAGCAACACATACACAGAAAACGCCAAAGAAGTTCGGAACACATTTGCAATTTTTTTCTGTTCAAAGATCGGAGAGGTGGAATGGCAATGCAAGATAGCTTTGCGCGGTTCATCACAAGAGGATGTTACAGCTGTGGTTTGAGAGCTCCACTGCACGCTACTATCTTAAGCAACATCACACTATCATAAGTTTCCAAAACGCAACTGCATAGTTTATTATTGTCAAACAAAGTAATGAGCTAGCTAGATTGTGTATACGTGATGAAGGCAACATCACCTTGAACCTGAGCAGGTGTGACAAATATCAGGACGACAGGGCAGAAACGGGGCGTCCTTTCTTGCGTGTATTTCTGCCCTGTTGTCCTCGTATTTGTCACCGCTCCTCAGACTCAAGAAGACTTTGCCTTCATCATATATGTAGTTATCTTATTCACTCTATTCACCAAATTCCAAGTCAAACAGCACCTTCTGGATCTGTAGCTGCGCGACCCTCTTTTTCTTGTTTGACAGAGTCTTGAAACTGTCCCGTAGACTTGTGTCATAGTCATCAGCATCAATATGCAGGCGTGAATTTCGGCTTCCACTCGCCATCTGTGCAGTTGCTGCTGCTAAAGCCTATGTGAGGTAGCTTGTCTCCCCTGATGCAGTCTTCCTTTTGTATGGTTTTTGGGGTGGAGCAGTGGGAGGCTCGTTTCGCTCTTCCTGGTCACGTAACCCTCTGTATGTGTCCGATGATTCAAAGGTTTGGCCAGAGCTCTCCTAGGAAGCAATGTTTTATAAGTACTTTGTGTACATGCAAAAATTTTGTGTTCAAGGTTTCACCTCGCTTTGATTTATTTCATGACTTGATTCGTCTGTGGGCGGCGTAAATGAATCCTCGTTGATCATTGTGAGGAGAAGGCCTAAATAAGAAACGTTATACAGCGAGGTGCACGGCAATAGCAAATGAAGTGAACACAGAAAGCACCAGTACCGTATACTTGCATGGACAAGCAAGTATCACATTATGTAAATGATACATGGTGACACTCACTTGTCCTATAGTACTTTATGGGCATGCACATATATATAAGGTCTGACCTCTTTCTGTCAAACGCCTCTGGTTATATTACCCATGTTTTTGTATATATTTACTTGTGTATTAAAACTTTAACTGCATTTTACACTTGTGTACATATACAACCCTTTTTCTTTCCTAGTCTTGGAAGGGTTTTCGTCATGGATTGAAACTTCCGTAAATATCCTGGCCAACCTCTTGGGTGTTTTTTAAAATGTCAAAAAATGGTTCATCGCCATTCTCACTGAGTTGTCCTGCAGTGACGAATAACTGCGGTTTATACCCATCAGATAGCTCCAAGCACTTGTTTTTGGTGTCCAAAACGTTTATTTTTAATTGCCTGAACAACATGGCCTGAAAGTTCACTATTTAGCATATAGCACTCTAGCGTACGTACCCTGCGCAGTGGTCCCATGGTATTCCTCGGAGTTGCTTGTGGCATCCACAGTGTTCTGTTCTGTAGCCTGCATTAATCATAACATCATCAGGCAGAAGAGAGATGTTCCCATGTCTAATGGGGATAAAGCCCTTGGTGCTGAGACAAGATGACAGACAAACACTAAAAGAACTAACTGCACTGTTCCTGCGTCATCTTGTCCAAGCACTGGCTGTTTAATTACTGATATTATCGTAGCATGCATTAATTATTACACATTTACTGCTATAATAACAGTGGTTTGACTTTTTTTGTCATTCCTGAACTCCACTGCACACTCACTGACATAGAATCAACAGGTGGTAATCACTGATACACGAGTGCTGGTTACAATTAAGTTATTCCAACGGGAATTAGCCGAGAATGATTGATTTTTTCAAGTGTTTGCAGAGGGTTGCACTTGAGTCTGTTAAGCTGGAAAATGTCCTTCAGTTAGATAACGTTAATTAAGGATGTTGCAAATGTACAGTCGTCGTTAACATTGCTCTGAACTAAAATGCGGAATGCGAAAATTGCGGAGTTCCCAATGAATTGAAAAATGCAAAACACCTACGGCGACGAAGCTTTCGTATACACAATAAGGGAGTTGCGCTACAGTGGAGTTCTACTAATACATACTTTTTACTCTTTAGATGAGGTTTGAGGAACCCCAGACACTTATAGAGTGGCCATTTGTAGGTGACGACTTCGTCACTCCCGGCACCGCTTCTTGGCCTGTCCTCTCTCGTCTGTCCGTTCTCCCGCGCGTACCTGTCTCGGATTGTTCGCCACTGTTTTTTGCACTCCTCCGCTACAATCCGTCAGGGAGCATGAAGCGCGAAGTAAAATGTATACGAGACATGGGTCTACAACAATAACAAGAAAGTAAAACGTAAAACCTACCGTTGAGCTTCAGGGTGCGTGCAATTGCCTGCCATGCATTTTCTCGCTTCAATGTGTCTTTATATTCAGACCTAGTCTTATCATACAGTCATGGATGCTTTTCAGTCTCAATGCAAAGCATTTCCTGCACGGTTACGTCGGTACATCCAGAATTTGCCGACTTTGCAACAGGCACACACAGCACAGTTCTGTAGTCCGTCATTACTGCTCGCGAAGCAACAGCGCATCGTCAGATTCACTCCTCTGATTGGCCTCTCTGTTCCGCCGAACGCTTTGCCATGCAGAAAAGTTGAGCTGCCGCGAACTTGTGCAGGTGCGTGCGTCGGAGCTGTCCGTCAGCTCGTTGCCATGGTAACTGACGGACACATACCGACGCAACGGATGCCTGCCGTCGTATTGCCAACTGTAGGATGCCTGTGCGTCAAAACGCAATAGAGAGGACAAACCTTGAGTGAGTGTCACCGCAGCCATCGCTGCAAACGCGAAATTGGAGTCCGGCGACTGCTACATATCATTGGTGCCAGTTCTCTAATTTTGCCGATGTGGCGGACGCCACATTGCAGCGTGTTTGCATTTAGCGGTATGCGGTGATGACGACGTTTGAGTGTCGAAAACAGAACTATAAATGTTGACTGCAGTCATATGAATGGGTCCAATCTGTAATGTGCCAAGGTAAGTAACCCAATCAATCAAATGTATTTTTCAAATAGAGTGCCTACAAAATGTACGTAGGAGGCTTTCGCACCGTGCTGGGAACGGGGGGCACGACATGGCCAGCCGGCCGCTGACAGATCCACGAAGATCATGCGACTGCGAGGATCATTAAATAATGAAGCGTGATAACCGCAAAATACGCAGTTTTTGTTTTATCCAATTTAGGTAGTTTTTATCATGTTTAAAATATGTACATAAGTAGAGGATGCATGCACGAACGTTTACACCAGCCCTTCTGCGACGGAAAGAAAAGGAAAGCTGCAAGAGCACTGATGTGTGCCTGTTGCTGTGGATCAAACGCAGCCCTGATGCGGAGAGCAGGCAGCACGCTGCGCAGACAACTACTTTTTGTGCTTCCAGGGCTCCACAAAGCGAGTTAGCGCACACACAACCGTCAATATACCCCTCGTGTGTCCCATATGGTCTCCGAGTAACGTTTTTCGCTGTGCACATGCCACCGTGCAGCCTGCCACCTTTGGAAGTTCTTGAGTCAGGAATTGTTCTGGAAGACGCAGGAATATATTGCATACCGGTCTGTATTATCCAACTTCTTGCAACTCACCTTTACTACAGCCTCTTTCGCTGTTCAAGCACAGCCATTGTAATGTAAACTAATGTAAATTAAAATGAATCAACATGGCGACTTACGAGTCAAAAGGTACGTTGCAAGACGTGTTATGAATGAAAAAGCACTTTCTTCATCTGCAAGCAGATAGTCCTAGAGTTGAAGTGCTTCGCACACAACAGATGTCTACGACGACAACCCAAGCACCTTACGCGATAGTGCGTATTCTTCACTCCTCTTATCTGTTCGCAGTCAATGAGTCAATAATGGTACAAAAGAATTCTCCAGAGCGGCCACTCACTCGAAGTGGACGCACTTTTTTCTTGCAAACATGGCAGTAGTTTGTGCCACGCTGCTCTAGCCTGCATGAGGCTGAATGTCAGCCTCATGCAGGCGTGGATCCTAGGTGGATCCACTGAATCACGAGCCATTCGTTAATGAGCTAATCAAATATCCCTCGTTAAAGTGAAAAAAAAATGGAACATCGAGTGTGTAAGCAGGCAGAGTAACGAACATCGAGCCGATAATATAATGATATAATGTTAATAATTATTGCCGAAACATAAAATCACGTATTGGCCTTGAGAGCATATGGTAGGGCTTTTAGAGCGTAAGTGTCATTGCTGCCATTCTCCTTATGAAACGAGCATTTCTAGAGTGAATAGAGTAGGAGAGAACACTCTGTTACCGTGTTCACAGTTAGAACGACATCTTGGGCTCCATACGTATACGTGAAATTATTAGTAGTATTCTATTAATAGAACAATAGGAAATAACGAATAAACAATCACACATAGATAAATAAAATGAAATTTATTATATTTTTATAATGCGAACAATCTTATTTTTAATGGGATACTACATTGGAAGGAACATAAAGATGCATACTGTTATTCGGTTGAAAAATTACCACAAAAGAGGGCAGAGAAGCTAAGAGCAAAATTTAAAACCGCTCTCAGAGACCACCGTTAGTTTTAGCTGTCTTTACTTCATGTTTGTCGTTTTTTCAGTGAGTGTTCCAAAGAAAGACATGTGAAACGTGCTAAAAAGCGATTAAAACAATACTGGGTCATACCTTGTATGTCTTATAGTTTCGATGTACTATTGTAAACTCATAGCTTTGTAACTGAAGCCTACTTAGGTTTCGGTTTCTATTCCGTGGCTGTCAAACCGGTGAATTCATAAAGTGCGTCAAGGTAACTTTAATTAGTGAGTTTATCTGCGATTTCAAGGATTTCTTGGATTGTGATGCCAGTAGTGTAAATAAAGGCCCTGGGAAAAGCGCGACCGTGGTAGGCGCGTTTATTGACCCCTGGGCAGACTTCACTCGCGATTTCTTTCCAGCGCGCATTGGCAGGCGCGTGGGCGGAGCGCTGCCCATGCGCTACCGTCACACATTTTACCGACTGGGCCGACTTCTTTCACGATTTTTTCTACCGCAACAGTTGCGCGCTAGGCAGTTTCCATGCAAATATTGACATGCAAACGACATTCATACACAAAAGTACAACTGGAAATACATTTATTAAAACTAGTGGTGCTGGAAATGCTGCTATGCACTGCTATGGAAAAGAGTTATCACTGGCTGTCGTTGAGCACACAAGCAGCTTACGTTCAGAAACGTCCCACATTATATTTCATGCTCCTCAGAGTCACATTGACACGAGTAACCATCACCTCTTCTTCGTGACCTGACATAGCGGGATCACTTTCAGTCGGAACACTCGTCGGAAGATTTCTTCTGGTTTGTACGTCTTCCGTAACTTAGTTCCGATTCACATCTTCATTGCAGTATACTACGCTCTAGTATATTACCGCATCTTATATACTTTTGAAATTTATGGTCTGACATACCTACCAGTATTTTCAACAAGTAGTGACACCAATACGTCGAACATCCAAGCGACTTCTGCTTCTTACTTATTGCCGTTTGCGTATGCCTTCCCTCTTTTCCTTTGGTGTTGTTTATAAGGCTTCAGTACGTGTGTACATATTGATGTGCAATGGTCTTAGGCTATGTAGTTGGTGTTGCCAAACAGGACAAATTTCAGTGATTTATGGTGTACGTCTTGTTACATTATCTTTTTTTTTTGTTTCACATGTGTATTTATTTGCGGTACTATGTTGCGGGCTTGCCCGTTCAGTCCCGATGTACTGTAAAAAAAAACAAAAAACATACGAATTAAATTTATCCTGTTATCTTAACAGCTAGCACTAATAGGGAGCGAAACCTGCGCATCCTCCAACACACAAACAACAGATACATGTAGGAAAATGATAGCGAATGTTTATCAAAACGAGAAAAATACAAGTTTTATAACTTCCAAGTGACTATCATCGACTTAAGGCTAAAGAACACAGGGACACGAACAATACACATAAAAAACAACAACTAAGAATGATATCGGAGTGAAGAACAGACAATGACATCACAGTGAAATGGTTTCTAGTCAGCGGCACATTCTCGAGCACGTAAAAAACAGAGGAGAACAATCCATCATTTGAAGAACCATAAAATAATCATCGTGACCTAATCTAATCGAACACTTTAAAATTTTTATTCTAACAGACACCACAAGCCTTACTTTGTTTTATGAATCCACTGGAGGTGTTCAACACACAGAAAATTGACATGGTACAATGAGAAAAAACACGAGCAGCTATCTCTTGCTTTTTCCTCCTTTTCCTCAAAGCGTGGAGAGCTACTGTCTATAAATACAGCCAAAGCGAAGAAGCTGCGCGTGCTTTGTTACTCCAACGAGTGGGGCACACACTCTCTCACACACAACATTTATCGCAAACAGATGCTAGAATTATTAGACGTATAATTATTAGAAGCAACAATTATAAGAAGCAAGTTCCTTGCTCGAGCAAGGCAGGAAACAGCATGAATTCATCTACAGGGTGTTTCTTGTTCACGGCAGGGGAAATGATAAAATGTTCAGCAGGGGTTAGTTGCTTCAGACAGGACAGCAAAAGGTAACCAACTTTGCGAATGCTTATATGACACTAGATTGAATTTACCCTTAATGTTGTTTTGCACAAGGCAATGAAGGGGGCTCATCTAGCAAACCTATGAGTGCCGCAGAACGGCGGAGCAAAATGGAAGAAGTAGTAAAGTGGATGTAGCGGTTCGGGGAAGAAAAACGTAAAACAGGAATGGTAATGAGGGCATATATGGAGCTTCCACTGCCTAAAGATTGAATTCAAGGAATCACGAATGTGTCCCCAATTCCAATTAGAAATCGTGTGTCCTTCGGGGCATACTAAAATCGTTACAAGAGGAAATTGGCACAAGTACAAACTAAGATGGAACAAGAAGGGGTCCCCGTTTAAGGTGAATCATAGTCAACAGGGCGAAATAATATATAATACTTAATTACACACAAAGCGGCAATTAAAGCGAATTTGTAAGTAGTTGAGAACTCCAAAAAGATGCACTGAAATAGAACGTGACCAGTCGGCGCGGAGCCAAAGAAAAAGATGAGGGAAATATGGAACACGGGAAGAGGGAAAGGGGCAGCAATAATGTTGCTGCCTCTAATCTCTGAAAGTGTGTAGTTTTAGCGGAATCGGAGAGAAAATCCTGTGTGACACATAATAGTAAATGCCGGAAGATACTGAAGTGCAATTGCTGGGAATCCTTCTTATGTTCATTAGTGTCCCTCAAATGTATCTGCATGCTTCGAGGTATTATCCGCAGAGCTAACAATTCCTGGAGTTTAAGGAACAATCAAATTCAAGGAAACGGCACCTTTTTTATAGTGCACCCCTTGCTTGTGATATTCTAATATGCTTATTATCCAAATTTCCTAAAAAGAAACCGAAACCGCAACAGGAGCAGCGCTCAAAGCCACGGCTCAGAAGAGAACACACAATCGAAGCAAAAAAAGAGAAAAGAAACGAAAGAAGAAAAACGAAATATTGCACCATAATAATAATAATTTAACGTGCCGGGCATCAACATTTAGGAGCATTCTTGATGTGCGTTACAGACCCAGATAATGACCAATGAACAATAAATCACCTTCGCTGTTCACATTATAGCGTTTTACATCTTCCTGTTGACGATTGAGGTGCTGCCTGATGGGATTGGTGATATATTTTGCTCATACATTTATTTTGTGGTTTTAAGAGCAACCAGCTTTTTTTGCTGCAGAGTGTGAAATTGAACCGCTATTTTTATATCAGCAATTTATTGACTGCACGCTGCACTAGTGTCGGCACGTTCAGGGGCTGAGCGCTGACCAATCTCAGCTAATCGAGGTCGGTTCACTCTCGAAATTGTTGCGCCCAACACTAGCGCCACCTCCGAACTCAGCTAAAATTGCCCCTCTGTTGAACGTTGAACTGTCCTTCTCTGATCGGGAGGCGCTGATCGCGCTGAACGAGTCGTACGTAAGGCCATGCTATGAAATCAGATGTTTGCAGTCCATGTAACTGCTATCTTATGCGAGGGAGTGAGCTTCGGCAGTCGTAGCCGACGAAGATGGGTGTGGTATCGTTGAAATGACGTATCCATTACCTTAGTCCATCATTCCGCACTTTCAGGGTGTCGAAGAAAACGGTTCGGACATAAAATAAATCAGCATAAGAGTTCTTCTCAAGCCCCGAGCAAGACACATTGGCATCATCATCACGAGTCTATATCATAGACTTCGGAAATTTCCATCTAGCAGTAAGTGTACTTTCAGCGTCTTTTAACACGCTGAAGCGCAGTTGCCCTTGTGAGTACTGCGGCTAGCGCCTCACGCATACGGTATGGCGTCTATTCTTCAGAGAGGATCGACGCGCCACGCGGACGAATGAAACAGGAATGGAGTAGGCCAGTTATGTAGCTCTGCAGGACGAATGTGCGATTAAGTAAGCGCCCAAAATTGCCCTTTACACGTGTGCAGTAAAAATTAAACAAGTCAGAAACAAGAGATGTGGAGAAGGAGCGTACGCAGAACGGTGCCTGTGTGGTTGGTCGTGGTTTGAAAAGTAAATACAGTCTTGCTTATTGGTTGTGCAATTTTGTCGTGACACAGTACCTGCTTTAGAAGTTCTTTTCACGAAACTCGTTTGAACTTCTATTTAAATAATCAGCGCGTTCCACTCATTCACACGGTGCGTGGGAGTTCATTTAGCAAGGGGAGGAAGAAAGTGAGAAAGGGGAAGAAAAGAGAACAGAGAGGAGTAGGGAGAGGGAAGGAATAAAAAGAAAGCAGGGAAAATTTTGCTGAGTCGTTAAATTCGATAATGGTTGGGGTCGCACTCTATTCACTTGGCAGGAAAGCTCAGGCGTACTCCTTTCTTTTTCTTCTTTTTCTTTTTTTGTAGTAGAGGGCCATTTTCTTTCTACCTCGTTGTCCTTTCTTTTTCTTTTTTTTTGTTACGTAAATGTCTCTTCGTACGACTATGGATATTCGTGTTGTGCATTTACATCTGATTTCCACGGGACTGCATTCCTGGGAACGCCTCGCTGTTCCATTTGTAAGTGTATGTAAATAGTAAATATTTTAATAAAATGTTTTAATAAAGTGTTAAGAGGCATCCTGGGAAAACGCGAACCTACAGTGAATCCGAAAATGAAGGGCGCTCAGCTGTTCGGACGCTTTGACTGCATCATGGCGGGGTTGCGCATCCTTGCCACTGGATGGCGCACTTTTTCCAAAAGGGCCTATTGTTAGAAGGAAATAGCTACTTCATTCTAGTGAATAGGTGCTTAGCCTTCATTCTGTATCGATGTTGTGACGGCCGTTGTACACTGTAAGTAGGTAAGACTGCCCAGCTGTTTGATGCCTCTTCCTAGGAAACAAAAATAAATTCAAATTCAAATTCACACATAGTTTGCTCGAACGTGTGCTCTTTTTCGACCGTGTCCTATCTCCGGTGTAGCAGCTCCGGATGTAGAACTTGTGTGTCTAAAACATTACAAGTTCAAAAACAGCTTCCCGCGTATGACGATTGGAGTAAGTTTAAGCTGCAACTGCATGGGGCGTAGTTCATTGCGTAAAACCGCCAGAGCGTGAAACGCTTCGGCGAATGCACGCGGCCCAGACGGCATGGATCCTGTGCCCGTCGTGAAACGAGGGACTCGACGAGAAAAAAGAAAGACAAAGAAAAAACAAAGAACACACACACAACATTGACAAGCTTGACAATAGTGTCAATGGCAAGCTTTTTGGAGAGGCCCAGCTGTCATGACGCCCATTCAACCGTCAGTACAGCGTCAAAATAAAAACACTCGGTTTCCATTGCTTGATGAACCGGAAGCTAATAGCGTATTCCATTGCGGGAGGAGATTTTGCCACGCGCTCGGTGGGGTTTGAGTGCATACTCCCGGCGGGGCCACAGGGGTTCGCTTCGTCAATGGAATGCTAACAACCGTTCGAGATATGAAGCACGCCCTGCACATAGCGAGTGAGCTCCTGTTTTCCCGGGTTAGCTTTGGTCTCGTGGGTCAAGAACTATTGCTCTTTCTAGCGAACGTTTTCCCCTTGCTCAGCCAATGAAACATTCCACGGCTGACACGACTATGCCACTGGCACAGTTTTTGTCCCTTCCCGGGGCAAAAATTTGACCCAGCTCTGCCAATGGAATGCGCCATAATACGCGTGCCACGCTGTGATTGACACGCTGCCGTCCACCCGAAATATGAAGAGGCTGCTCATGCGCTCGACCACGCCCTCTAAACCGGCTCTGAGCGTGAAATTTGGCGCCAAGCTTACTACGGCGTGAAATACTACGGTGCGTTTTCCGCGCTGATATTCGGGCCTTGCCGTTCCAGCTTTGTCGGACTATTTATGTGGCGACATGCTGCTCGTACCGTAGGTTAGCACTGCAGATAATTTCGAAAACATCCCAAGCAGCACAATGTACTGAAAGTCGAGTGGAATAGGGGTGGACGGTATTTGTCTTATCGATGCTCCTTAGTTACACGAGTCTGTTCAAGGCCTTCCACCTACACGTCCACCCCTATTGCACCCGACTTTCAGTACATTTTGCTGCTTGGGATGGGATTCCTTTGGCGTGCGCCACAAATTTCCGACACTCCCGCACTTCCTGCGTCTCATCCACGGTGACCGTCACTGGTGTGAACTCATGGTGACATGTATTTAGGGAATGGCGGAATCTGTACATCGATCGCAGTGTAAAAATTGAAGGAACGATTTAATCTTCACAGGCACTCGTTGCTCCTCTCAAAGGCGTTGTACCCCTGAAGATATCCCGCGAAGAAATATTACAAGCTACATCAATCAGCTACACCCCTTTTCTACACGGAATTCAAGTGTAGGGCCATGCTAGCGTCATAGAAACGACCTCATGTACAGCGCTATCTCTCGGTTTTTGGACAGTGTTAAAAAAATATTGCACTCCTACGTACAAAGAAAAACGCTTCAACAGTGAGCTGTCCTGTATCGCACGAGCTCTTCTTGTAATCGGATTCATTTTGTTTGCGTCGAGAAAATTCTTCCTGATCAGCGGAAACGATGAGATACATAAGAAGCCTCTCCGCTGATCAGCTCAGGCGGTTCTCTTTCAGTCGTCCGGGAAAGGTAAGTGTTTTGCACTCACATCATTATTGCCGTTGCTCACTACACTTAGTAATGATGAAAAACGCACCATATAGATGTCACAAAAAGTACGCTATGTAGATTACAGCCCTGCACGGGCCCGGGCCCCCGAGCCGGCCCGCGGGCTGGGCCCTGCTTATTATTGGCTGTGTGCTCCTGGCCGGGTCGGGCTCCGGCCGTCAAAATATGCCACCACCGCGGGCCGGGCCCGGGTCGACACATATGTTTTCGAGAGTCAGACTCGGCCGGGTCACGCAGCTAATTCCACACCAATGGAGGACTATTGATTCATATCATCACGCGCTTGCGTCATTCCTCTGCATACATTTGCAATGATAAACAAAGGACACTGCATTATGCGGATGATTCGACCCTCTAGAACATTCTCAAAGCCACTTCACATTGCTCCTCACAACTCACTTATTTCACAATCACGTTCGCAAAGCTTTGTGAGAGTGGTAGGGACCGGGAGAAGGCGTTTGTCGACCGCATCCTCTACCTCTGCAAAAACTTGACAGTGTAACGATAACGCCCATGCCCGTGCGTTTGGGATTTAATTTGGCCTCGTGATGTTGCGGCTTAAAGCCGCAAGAACTTGTATGCTTGTGGCCTTGTCCTCTCTTCTCATAAATTTACTTATAAATTTGTTTGATGTGCGCCAGAAACGTGTGCGCCGCGGCCTGAAATCCTACGCCGGGATCTACTCGGCCTCGGGAATACTGGGCCGGATAAAAATATGTATATATAATATATAGGTCCGGGCGCAGGTCGGGCCGGGCCATTTTTCGATGCGCAGGGGCCGGGTCGCGCCTGGATAATTCGGCCCATGGAGGGCTGTAATGTAGATCATATCGTAACGGCAGTACGATGAGGGCACTAGGGGGGATAGGACAGACGCACCTGCAGACTCTCAACGAGAGGAACTTTTATTGACAGGAACCTTTTCTATACACACAGGAGATACCGTAATGACAAACATCATTCCCCGGAAACACTCAACCCTAACAGGTTGTCAGGTGAGTAGTATACGACTTGTGTTAAACAAGCTGGGTGCGAAACTACGACCCCCCTGCCCTGAGCCCTGCGCGTATTTTTTCCTGCGCGGCGCGTGTGGGGAGGGTTGTCCGCGCGCTTATCGGCGGGGGAGGGCTGCACGTGCGCTCATCGTAGCGTATTTTTCAGCCTGGGCAGACTTCTTTGGCCGACTTCACATATTTTTCCGATACAACAGGTGAGCGGTTTACATGCAGAGACATGCAAAGAAGGGTCATACACAAAAAGTACAAGTGAAAATATATTTATTAATGCCATTCAAGTTGAGATATATTGATTAAAGCCAATAGTGCTGGGAATTGTGATGCCAATCAGGTGAAGGAGAAAAACCCAGGCGAAAAAACCTTCACCACCTGTAACAGGGCGGTGCTCGGGTGGAGGGTTGCTGTGGTGGGCGGAGCGTGACCGGAGGGCTGCGTGCGTGCTTACCCTTCACCCTGGGCTGACTTCTTTCACAATTTTCCTACTTGGGCGTCGCGTGGCCAGAGGGCTGCGTGTGCGTTTACCTTTCAGCCTGGGCCGCCGACTTTCATCATTTTTCAGTCTGGGCCGCCGACGTTCGTCATTTTTCAGCCTGGGCTGCCGACTTTCATCATTTTTCAGCCTGAGTCGACTTGAACCATATTTTTTCCAGCTACAACAGGTGTGCAGTTTACATGCAAAGGATAGCCATACACAAAAGTACAAGTGAAAATATATTTATTAAAGTCATTAGGAATTATGTTATGACTCTGCGTGAATGGGAAAAACTTAGCCAAAAAATCTGAAATAGAAGGAACACAATACAAGTGCTATTATAAAAAGTCTGAGATGTGAGAATCTGATAGGTGTAAGTAATTTCGAGCACAATAGCTAAGTTTAATATTCCTTTGTGACACAAATTGAATTTCTATTGAAGTGAATAGCACTGACATAAGGCAATAATTCGAATCAACACATAGCATTAATATAGAACCTAACCGACATCTAGGGACACAATAGCTACAACATATCAAAACGATCAACACATTTAATCAAAGAAGATATTCTTAATCAATATGATTATAAACAAAATTATAACTTGTATTATAAAAAGTCTAATATTCCTATACGTGAGAACCATCTTTGCAATAGCGGCAAGTTCTGATAGTTGTATGTAATTAACTGTGAACAGCAGAGACACTGGAAGACTATGGGACACGAAAACAAGACGAAATAAAATCTATACCACGACAAAGAAGATATTCCACTTCACCACATAGCATGCTCCTAGCCAGCAAACAGAACAAAGAACGACACGAACACAAGAGGAAATAAAATCTATACCACTACATTGTCAAACTCATCAGAAAATAGACATGTTAAAAATGAACTTTACCACATAGCACGCTCCTAGCCAACAAACAGAATACGAACGACACAAACACAAGAAGAAATAAAATATATACCACTACGAAGAAGATATTCCTAATCAAAACAACAGAGTAATCTATCATTCAGAACATCAGATGAAAAAATCAAACTCATCAGAAAATAGACATGTTAAAAATGAACTTCACCACATAGCACGCTTCTAGCCAACAACCAGATCTAATGATATCTACCCTGATTTCTTGAAGACGGGTGCCGATAGATGTATGGGGGACCACGGAACACGAACGACACGAACACAAGAAGAAATAAAATATACCACTACAAAGAAGTTATTCTTAATCAAAACAACATATTAATCTATCATTCAGAAAATCAGAAGAAAAAATCAAACTCATCAGAAAATAGATATGTTAAAAACGAACTTCACCACATAGCACGCTCCTAGCCAACAAAGAACAAAGAACGACACGAACACAAGAGGAAATAGAATCTATACCACTACGAAGAAGATATTCCTAATCAAAACAACACAGTAATCTATCATTCAGAAAATCAAACCCATCAGAAAATTAATATTCCTATACGTGAGAACCATCAATGCAATAGTGGGAATATCTGGCATAACATTTCGAGCACAATAGAGAATCTCAATTTCATATTCCAACATTACTCAACTTTTAATTTCTTATTAAGTGAACAGCATAGACGTAAGGAAAAACGAGAAACAACACAATCAACAGCTACAATTAACAGAGAGCCAAACCTGCGCACCATCCAACACATAGATAAATAATAGCTAATCAATCTATCAAAGGCGAAATAGCACAGACTTAACGCTGAAGAACAGAGGAACACGCGGCGACACGTAAACAACAGAGGAAAATAATCTATCATTGAACCATCATAAAATCGACCAATATACAATTTTCATTCTAACAAACACTACGAACCTTAATGGAGGTATCCAAGACGTAGGAAATATGCACTATTTTCACTCTTTTCCTCAAAGCCGGGAGACTGTATGTCTCTATCTATATGTCCAAAGCACTGCGCATGCTTTATAACTCAAAGGGTTGGGGCTATATTCCTTCATCCAGCAAACGGGACGCTCTAGAGGTCAGATAAGAGAGTTCAAAGGCGATATATTTTATTGTGCAGCGCAAACAGATGTCGGTATCACTCGCTGGGGTCACTATCTTTTCGCATCCTTTCCCTGAAATGGAAATCTTTCGTCAAAGTGGTTGACAAGTCGGCTAAGTTTGTAGAGATGGCGATATGTTATTGAGATGTAGAGAAAGTCCAAATTAAAAAATTGGTAGCAAACGATCGATACTCAATCAAAAGTGAAACAAATTTAATTACATCATTTTTTGTAATATCTTGCAACAGAATTTCTAATGAACCACACAGAAATATCAAATGTGAAATGCGACTCAGAGTTATGCGAGGCTTTCCAATCTTCCAATCTTTACTTATGTCAATCGAGGTGACAATTGAAACCAATACAAGACATAATAATTTCGAGCGGTAAGTTCACAACTCATAGAATATCAGTCGAATGAATACTTGAAAAAAATCAAAACAATATTCTCACGACAGGTTGAGATTATAGCATTCCTAAACCAGATAATAAAATTTTAATCAATAAAATAAACTAGATATGCTTTTAATTAAGTGTAGATGTGCACTTGAAAACAGAAGAGACAATTGCTCTACATTTGAAAAAATGGACTGATTTTGTACTCGATACATAAGTCATGGGAAGATGTGATAAAAAACTGCTTCGAAAAGGAGGAGCCGCGAAACGATTTCATTATCGCTGCATTTCAATACCTCCTAGACATGGTCGTATTTGGGAGATATGGTACAAACTACAGAACTGAGGTGCAAGAATTTATATGCCGAATCTACAATACTTATAAAATATCTGCACACAATGTCGAAGGGCCATTGGGATTGATGGCGGAGTTTTTGAGTTTGCCAACGAAGAATGAAATACACTAGACCAGATGTAATTGTATCATTGCAATGGGTATTGCATACATCAAGAAAGCAGTCGGATCAAATTATCATATACAAGCGGTCTATATCGCACGATTCATGACGGATTTGTTGAAATTACACATATCTGAGATGGAAAGTACATAAAATCTTATCACGGTGATATATTCCACTACCACGCAACACAATTATTTTCTACCAGTCTCTGCAACGATGTCGAATCAACAGAAGTTCAATATTGTCGTGCAAGGTCTGATGTATTATCACCTGTTGAAACTCAACAAACATATCAGTTGCGGTGGACCACCGGTCGATTTTCATCTAATACTATCTTGTACGC
The DNA here is from genome assembly GCF_037126465.1 of Ornithodoros turicata. Taxonomy (NCBI): domain Eukaryota; kingdom Metazoa; phylum Arthropoda; class Arachnida; order Ixodida; family Argasidae; genus Ornithodoros; species Ornithodoros turicata. The sequence continues at coordinate 91,909 of NW_026999505.1, read as the reverse complement.
CATTCAAGAACCTTCATACACAGAAAGGAAGCATGAATAAGAGACTGTGCAAGGTTCATCGCGACAAAGTGCAAGTTGTTGAAGTAATACAAACACGGCGACAACATAGCGCCTGCGTTAATCAACGCTGGAATCAAGCGCCCAATAATCAGAATAAACTATTTAATGTCTTCGAATTCATCAATGAAGACAACAAATGAAAACTTCAGAGTTTGAACTAGAACTGTAATTTATCGAAATAAACAAGTGTAAGTGAATCAATATTGTAATCTTTGTCATCATAATGAATTCTTCGCATCACAATGAAAAACACTTTACATTTAGCATGGCTAGACTGAGAACAATGATCGCTAAGGAAACGAATATTCCACAATTTGTGTAAGAATTCTCATATGGAATGAGACCTGACCACCAAATAGGTTTTACTCGACTACACTCTGTGCAAATCCAACACCCGATGGATAGAATTGCCGGAGAAGATCGGTCATTGAAATTTAGAGACATGATAACATCGATCTATGATTACAAAAAGATCACTAATCTCATGTGAAAACTTATCATATTCATGAATTAAATTCCACAGTGCATGTATATTTCTCAATCAGTTGCACTATCCAGACTTAGTAAAAGAAGAAAAGGCCTCTTTGACAAGCAACCGATTGGAGTGCGGAACAAATAAATAAATATTTTCGTCAATGCAGCTGTCCATTGTTTGAATAGGAATAAGGAGCCGTGCAAGGCTTGCAAAGGGGCCAAGATATGACAAAACGGGAAATAAGGCAAGATAACTGATTGCGGCGGGTCGTTCTCGACAACTTTTACAATCCCACTGGGGTTCACTGCCTGGGAGATAATACGAAGCCTTCGCGAAAAGCGAATCTATTATCAGATGCCACAATGCAAACGAAAGGTTTTACGAGCACGACGTACAGGCCAAGTCTACGTTTCTAATCACGTAGTCTTCGTAACACACGTCACACAAATGTATATGAAATAATTTCCAAGTGGCAATCAGATTTTGGGAGAAGCGGATCACACAACAGCCATCAGAAGTGCTTAACCAATGTACAATGAAGATGAGCGTTATGCATAAACACAATGGAAGATATGTTATATTAATTATAATAAGCAGATCAGCGCAGGTCACACATAAACGTAGATCCAATTCACAAAATATACTAGAGATTTCCCGTAACCATACAAAAAAACTATCACATTATTTTAGTGTCATAGCATCCGGGAACTACAAATGGAAAGGCCATACTTTAATTTTATAAGTCTTTAGCTCATAACATTGTAAAACGCAAATTCCACACAAAAGATCATTTTCTTCTTTAAATTTTCAATGTCGAAACTGCACGCTATTTCTTGCCTTTTTCTAAAGATATAGATTAAAAAGTTGTGCATATACTCACACATACCATACAATATATTTGATTGTGGATTAATTGCTAAAATTTATCGATTCACATTCAGGAGAAGTGGTGACTACCACACGTCAGTAAGAGTTTAATTACAATTTGAACAGGTATTGCGATTTATGATCAGTGTTGTAGAATGTGTACTTTCACAATACGCAAGCTTAAGGTCGCTCACTTTGACGAGCACTCTTTCACAATGTCAGAGAAGTTATTCGAATGGATTGATATTTTCTGTATACACTATAACATAATGCGAATTCTTTATGTCGTGGATATTAAAAGTTACGAATATTTTTCGAACGAAAATTTACTTAAAACTCGAAGAAAGGGTCACCCGCGTCCTCGAAGACGTTTCGGCAACACGCCGGGCCGCGTTTCCCCAATGCCGTACCCGAAACCGAACGCGATTCTGCGCCCGACGCGTTAACGCGGTACCGCACGCGAGCGTGTTGCTTTTTCCGGAAACGGGTTCGTCGACGCATGTGACCCTTTCAATATGAATATATAGATAATGAAATCATATATATGATAATGAAATCGTTTCGCGGCTCCTCCTTTTCGAAGCAGTTTTTTATCACATCTTCCCATGACTTATGGTATCGAGTACAAAATCTGTCCATCTTTTCAATGTAGAGCAATTGTCTCTTCTGTTTTCAAGTGCACATCTACACTTAATTAAAAGCATATCTATGTTTATTTTATTGATTAAAATTTTATTATCTGGTTTAGAATGCTATAATCTCCACCTGTCGTATTCATTCGACTGATATTCTATGAGTTGTGAACTAACCGCTCGAAATAATTATTGTCTTGTATTGGTTTCAATTGTTCACTCGATTGACATAAGTAAGTATCTCTAAGATTGGAATGCCTCGCATAACTCTGAGTCGCATTTCACGTTTGATATTTCTGTGTGGTTCATTAGAAATTTCTGTTGCAAGATATTACAAAAATTGATGTAATTAAATTTGTTTCTCTTTTTGATTGAGTATCGTTGCTACCAATTATTAATTTGGACTTTCTCTACATCTTCAATAACAATATCGCATCTCTACAAACTTAGCCGACTTGTCAACCACTTTGACGAAAGATTTCCATTTCAGGTAAAGGATGCGAAAAGATAGTGACCCCAGGGAGTGATACCGACATCTGTTTGCGCTGCACAATAAAATATAGCGCCTTTGAACTCTCTTATCTGACCTCTAGAGCGTCCCGTTTGCTGGATGAAGGAATATAGCCCCCAACCCTTTGAGTGATAAAGCATGCGCAGTGCTTTGGACATATAGATAGAGACATACAGTCTCCTGGCTTTGAGGAAAAGAGTGAAAACAGTGCATATTTCCTACGTCTTGGATACCTCCATTAAGGTTCGTAGTGTTTGTTAGAATGAAAATTGTATATTGTTCGATTTTATGATGGTTCAATGATAGATTATTTTCCTCTGTTGTTGTTTACGTGTCGCCGCGTGTTCCTCTGTTCTTCAGCGTTAACTCTGTGCTATTTCGCCTTTGATAGATTGATTAGCTATTATTTATCTATGTGTTGGATGGTGCGCAGGTTTGGCTCTCTATTAATTGTAGCTGTTGATTGTGTTGTTTCTCGTTTTTCCTTACGTCTATGCTGTTCACTTAATAAGAAATTAAAAGTTGAGTAATGTTGGAATATGAAATTGAGATTCTCTATTGTGCTCGAAATGATATGCCAGATATTCCCACTATTGCATTGACGGTTCTCACGTATAGGAATATTAATTTTCTGATGGGTTTGATTTTCTGAATGATAGATTACTGTGTTGTTTTGATTAGGAATATCTTCTCGTAGTGGTATAGATTTTATTTCCTCTTGTGTTCGGTGTCGTTCTTTGTTCTGTTTGTTGGCTAGGAGCGTGCTATGTGGTGAAGTTCGTTTTTAACATATCTATTTTCTGATGAGTTTGATTTTTTCTTCTGATTTTCTGAATGATAGATTAGTATGTTGTTTTGATTAAGAATAACTTCTTTGTAGTGGTATATATTTTATTTCTTCTTGTGTTCGTGTCGTTCGTGTTCCGTGGTCCTCCATACATCTATCGGCACCCGTCTTCAAGAAATCAGGGTAGATATCATTAGATCTGGTTGTTGGCTAGAAGCGTGCTATGTGGTGAAGTTCATTTTTAACATGTCTATATTCTGATGAGTTTGATTTTTTCATCTGATTTTCTGAATGATAGATTACCCTGTTGTTTTGATTAGGAATATCTTCTTCGTAGTGGTATATATTTTATTTGTTCTTGTGTTCGTGTCGTTCGTATTCTGTTTGTTGGCTAGGAGCGTGCTATGTGGTGAAGTTCATTTTTAACATGTCTATTTTCTGATGAGTTTGACAATGCAGTGGTATAGATTTTATTTCTTCTTGTGTTCGTGTCGTTCTTTGTTCTGTTTGCTGGCTAGGAGCGTGCTATGTGTTGAAGTGGAATGTCTTCTGTGTCGTGGTATAGATTTTATTTCGTCTTGTTTTCGTGTCCCATAGTCTTCCAGTGTCTCTGCTGTTCACAGTTAATTACATACAACTATCAGAACTTGCCGCTATTGCAAAGATGGTTCTCACGTATAGGAATATTAGACTTTTTATAATACAAGTTATAATTTTGTTTATAATCATATTGATTAAGAATATCTTCTTTGATTAAATGTGTTGATCGTTTTGATATGTTGTAGCTATTGTGTCCCTAGATGTCGGTTAGGTTCTATATTAATGCTATGTGTTGATTCGAATTATTGCCTTATGTCTGTGCTATTCACTTCAATAGAAATTCAATTTGTGTCACAAAGGAATATTAAACTTAGCTATTGTGCTCGAAATTACTTACACCTATCAGATTCTCACATCTCAGACTTTTTATAATAGCACTTGTATTGTGTTCCTTCTATTTCAGATTTTTTGGCTAAGTTTTTCCCATTCACGCAGAGTCATAACATAATTCCTAATGACTTTAATAAATATATTTTCACTTGTACTTTTGTGTATGGCTATCCTTTGCATGTAGACTGCACACCTGTTGTAGCTGGAAAAAATATGGTTCAAGTCGACTCAGGCTGAAAAATGATGAAAGTCGGCGGCCCAGGCTGAAAAATGACGAACGTCGGCGGCCCAGGCTGAATGGCAAACGCACACGCAGCCCTCCGGCCACGCGACGCCCAAGTAGGAAAATTGTGAAAGAAGTCAGCCCAGGGTGAAGGGTAAGCACGCACGCAGCCCTCCACCCGAGCACCGCCCACCTGTCGCGGGAAGGATGTCGGCCCAAGTAGGAAAATCATGAAAGAAGTCAGCCCAGGATGAATGGTAAGCGCGCACGCAGCCCTCCGGTCACGCTCCGCCCACCACAGCAACCCTCCACCCGAGCACCGCCCTGTTACAGGTGGTGAAGGTTTTTTCGGCTGGGTTTTTCTCCTTCACCTGATTGGCATCACAATTCCCAGCACTATTGGCTTTAATAAATATATCTCAACTTGAATGGCATTAATAAATATATTTTCACTTGTACTTTTTGTGTATGACCCTTCTTTGCATGTCTCTGCATGTAAACCGCTCACCTGTTGTATCGGAAAAATATGTGAAGTCGGCCAAAGAAGTCTGCCCAGGCTGAAAAATACGCTACGGTGAGCGCACGCGCAGCCCTCCCCGCCAATAAGCGCGCGGACAACCCTCGCCACACGCGCCGCGCAGGGAAAAATACGCGCAGGGCTCAGGGCAGGGGGGTCGTAGTTTCGCACCCGGCTTGTTCAACACAAGTCGTATACTAACTCAGGTGTATTGAGTTATTGAAAATACCATATTGTTGTTAGCAGCCATGACTCAGATACTCTTTTCTCTTGTTCCCAAGAACGGAGCACTGATAGATTGGTCCTGTTCTTCCCCGCATTATCCCACTGGTGAACGCTATAGGGACTGTTCGGCAAACTGGTAGCGCCGCGATGCGGCCTCCGGAGAACGTACCGTGCGTGACAGCCGTCGGGCAGCCGTTTCTGTTTACGTGTCAAGTGAGAGCGTCCTTTTTTGCTACACTGGAACTGTTGCACCGCTAAATGAGCAACCACCTAAAAGAACAATTCACTAGGGACCAGATATTTCATTTCTCGTGATTTCTATGCTTCCAATATCATGGAGGCACTAGACTCCCATTGGCCCATAGCGTTCGTCACGCGCGTTCGACCATTGCATGAGGTGTGCAGAACATGACCAATCTATCCTATTTCTTTTGCGCTAATAGCAATATTTTCATTCATGCACACGAATTATGTAGCTGGTACTGTTAGAACAGAGCGTGAAATGCCACTCGGTGACTCTCATTTACTCCCGTGCATGTACTCCCGAAAGGGACTCATTTTGGGGGGCATTGCATTTACTCCCCAAGAGAAGTAAAATACTCTCTTTTTTTTTCTCTTAGAGCGTAGTTGGCGGAGGGGGGTGGCAGCAAACAAGCGAGGTCGACACAGATTTGTTTGTTTGCTGCTCTGAGTTAGCTCAGGCTGTGTAGTGCATAGTTCACGTCCACCAGCTGGCATGCGTCTGTCACTCTCTGGTGGTCCAAGTACAGTACTTGTTTATTCATATTCCTCTCACGGTGTACTATGTGGACGTAGTGGACGTAGCATGAAGAATATTTCGGGAGGGGACCTATGGGGATCTTACATGGGGGAGGAGGATCTCACCTTCATTTCTCTCTCCGAAATGCACTACCAAAAGTAATATTTCGGGCGAAGGCTTCTTAACCCTAACTCCCTAACCCCCCCCTCTGGGTACGCCACAGAGGTATGCCCTTGGCTGGTTTTGTGCCGATAAGCATCCGTCATTGCGGCACAAAAAATGTACATACGAAAGCAGGTATGGGCAATCGACGTATCTCTTTAGTCCTTGGTACGAAAATTAAACATCGTACACAGCTCTCCGGTTATGTGAAGCACTCAATGCAAGCTTTTCCGGTAACCAATGACAGTCGTAAAAAGAGCTTCCATTAAAAAATATGTCGGATGAGCGTTTGATTTTTTTTTCTTCTTTTCTCACCTGGACATTCACCAGTATACGTTATGTACTGGAGTTTTATTAGAACCCGCGAACAAACATTACGAACGAAACATTACACATGGCATTCAAATGGCAAACTTAAACGGCTTACATGGCAAACTTACATGGTATTCAACTCGTACACTCTGTTGAGCACAAAGATTCCGAATTTATTAACCAATTCCCGGCGTGTCTGACTTGTTTCTTGTGTCTTCTCTCCACCTGCCCACCTCTTTATAGAGCTGATAGCCGCATTTGTATTGTGGAGCACATATGGCAGCGCAAAGAAAACATTTCGTTACATTTCGTTATGTACGCAAACTGACAGTTCGCTTGATGATACCCTAATACACATTGAGCTTTGACACATCTGAATACACAGTCAATGAACTGTGCTGCATATGTATTCGTGTGTTCTCATGCACACAATCCGGACACAAAGCCACCAATCACCTACGCAGTGCATTTTCAGTTGTGCGGAGCTCCAAGATTAGGTGAAGTATTTTAATGCAAGGCCGAAATGGGCTGCCGCAACAGTCAATAGTTACATTACGCACATGTGTTTCACATTTTACGATTTTTTTTTTGGCATATAACGAGACAGAATCAAATGTGTACTGCGCTTACTACAAAATAACTTTTTAATCTCTTTATGACCCCAGAGAAACACAAGAGAGGAAGGATGACGAGTGTGCAGTCGTTCCTGGTCGGAATATGTGAGTTGTTGCTTTCAACGCTGGAATTAATAAAGTATCCTGAGGATGATGACATTTTGTTTCTACAGGCGTTGCGATACAGACTTCCGTAGCATATGAATACAGCTACATTGACCAGTTGCGTATGGCACGCACGCAGGCAGACGGAGGTGAGATGAACTTCAACTAAAGAACAACAGTGCCTGCCAAATCCACACAATTAGATTTTCGCTTGTATTTGTCAGCATTCTAGCTATAGACTCTCATGAACACGCAATGTGTCGCTCAGACAAAAAAGAAAGGGAAAAAAATCATCCAACTACATTTTTCCTATAGCGTTTTCAGAATGGAAATAGGTCTTAGCCCTTTGGTTGCGTATGAACCTGTAACTTAGCTCTTTAGCTCTTTATATTGTACAAAAATCGCATACAGGCCCACAACTCCCATCAGCATCACTTCTGCGAATTGGGGGGGGGGGGATTTAAAGTTCCCGTCTTAAATACACGACTTCTTCCCTTTCATAATATATCATTTATGAACCCCGCTGGATGATTAAGCACTGAAGATTTCAATGTCAATAGTGCACTACGCGCCTTTACGAATTTTCGAAAGAACTAATAAATGTTGATAGTTTCGAACTCTCGAAGATCAGGTGACGTCACCGTGAACTCTGGAGTTTCTCTCCCAGCAACGGAACAAGCACTTTATCAGTCCGCGTTCAGCGCCCTACGTTGAAACCCTTCCAGCAGCCAGTGACGTGACAACACTAGTAAGATGACGCAAAGTAACCCTTGCGGAACAAATTACCCGGACGGGTGGCATATTGGAGGCATTGTGTCGTACGGCTTGGGACAAAAGTTTACGGAACACGGTACATGCGTATTTCTTCATCGGAGAACTCCCGTGCTAGATATCGGGAAGAGGTCGAATAAGAAACGGATGACCGGCTGTGCTATCAATCTCTCAGTATGTGTGTCCACTCTTGGTTGCTGATAGGGTATTACTCCAAGGGAAAAAAGCGACACCCCAGTGTTCCGTAAACTTTTGTCCCAAGCTGTACCTGCCTCGAGGATCAGTTGGTAACGCGTCCGCCTACTCATCTCGGGGTCGCGGGTTGTATCAAAGAGGAGAACGTCAGCAAATTGGTGACAGGGTACAAGTTCTTTTAACACGTCGTGTTCCGCGAGGGACTTTAAATACGGTGTGCCGTCTGCTGAACTTTCGGAGCACGTTGAAGAACCCTCAGTTGGGAAAAATTAATCCACGGACCGACCTCAGTATAAAGGCTCATCATCATGTAGTTGTCTCGGGACGTAAGGCAACGAATTATGACGTCACAGTTCCCAAAATCTGAATTATTTTGTGATACTTGTCGTCACATGGAGTAGTTGGGGAGAATACAATGCGATTACTCGAATTCGGTAGGATTATGAAAACATGTTTCATTTTTCCTTAATGGCGTTGTGAATGGCGCTGTTAGACATTCATAAGCGTGGTTCGTTACATCACGCTTATTACATGGTGCTTTTGCATGTGAGTGTTTTGAGTAAACGTGAATTATTTTTCAACATGTCATAGCTTGCGTGTTCATGCACTTTGAGCGTCAGATGAGCGAGGGCCTCACCTACTCCCTCTGCTCTAAAACTTATTGAATTGTGGGTTCACACGGATGTCATGTTTCCATCTATCACGCATAACTTGGGACCAAGTGTCTCAGATCCCGTTACTAATGTATAACAAAAAGATAAATTCCAACCATAGTACGTATTTGTGCGCAGGTAACGCGACAGAAATCTGTCATCTTCCCAAGGCTGAAGGACCCTGTAACGGACACTTCCCAGTGTATTACTTTGACGCGCATCAAGGTCAATGCATTGAGTTCATCTACGGCGGTTGCTATGGAAACCTCAATAACTTCGACACGTACTACGAATGTAGGAAGACTTGCGCAGGTGAGTTATTCAGTCATTATGAGCACTTCATGCGTAGCTCGTAGGCTTAGTTACTGTTATACATTTCGTCCCAATGTTATACGAGTGGCTCTTGTCCTGGTTTCGTGAACTCGCGAACACATGGCATAAAAACGTGACATTTGCAATACACGGTGTTCAAAGAGTAGTTTACTGTGATTTGTGCGTTCGCTGTGATGTTGATATATTTTCCTGCCACAAACTCGACACAAATGCGTCGTTTTTGGCAAGAAATTAGTAGTTCCAAAAAACTCACAGGGGCACCGTCATCTCATTAACTGCTACATCGATTTTTAGGCATAATACCTTCCAAAAACAGTAAGCCATAGAGTAGCTGGCGTATATTTTCGCAAATTACTGGTCGGGTCTGCAAATTTCTGGTCACATCTGCATCACAAAAAGTAAAACGTAACGGGAACAGACGCTGCGAAAAATAGCACAACCCATTGCTATCGCCACTAAGATAAGCCACCGCACGGCAACTCAGTCTGGTTGGGTTCGTTTATTCGACTCGGGGGACTCGGGTGTCGAGAGAGTCGAATCCTGGTGGTCGCAAATACCCCGTCGTGGACGTCATCCCCGTCCACGAGAAGGGGATCGTGACGTCATCCCCGTGGTAATGACTCCGCTTCTGAAATTCGCGGATTCAACACTAGACCTTTTCGATGTGGGTCGCAGGTGTCGATGACTCTCACACGCCACGACTCCGGCTCCCAGGTAGAGCGAGTTGAATAAATAAGCGCAAGCTCTGAACAACACGGTGGTGCGCCAAACAGTACACGTGGAACAAGAACGACGAGAAGGGGACAAGCGCACTTTCACAACTATATACCTATACACATATCTCTAACTACCGTCAATTACTCATGCCTCTTACTCTTAATTACATTCGACTACTTCAATTTCCGCTGTCTCGGTGAGGCTTAACCATCTCACACACGGAGACATAGACACATACGTGAAGCTTTTTCCATTTGGACACTCCTAAGGCTAACACACAAAAAAAAACGCAAAAGAAAAGAACAACCGTGCCACCTACGACACCCTTAAGGAATGCAAGCTCTTCTTCTGATAGAGCGATAGACGCTTGACTGATACACGTCTTATCTTCGGCCTTCGCTTGTCCTCTTCTCGTCGTTCTTGTCCCATGTGTACTGTTTGTGGTGCTACCATGTTGCTTAGTACGTACGAACTAGTCCAACTTGCTGTTCTCGAGAGTTCACAAGCTCTGGCTCGTTCTGGCTGTCGTCAAGGCTACTGGAGCCTTCACCCAGACAGCACTGTGCATTCTGTGCCTGCTCAAACCGTGGATTCACGCGAGACAGTTTCCTGCCGGCAGCAAGTCAGAAGGTTATCTCAGATTAACATGATCACTACGGTGTCTGAGTATTAGGGAGCCAGAGAATTGTCCGCACCCACAGCTCATTATCGCCTGTCAGTCATGCAGATATCAATCAGATATCAGGCACTTGGTGTCAGCTACACCAAAGGAATCAGGCGATTGGCTTATCTTTTCGGAAACGTCGCCGTCAAAATTCTACGTCTCCTTAAACTGCCTACTGACATGAGTCGGTTTACCGACGCCCGTGATTTATTGTGCTGTTTCTGTTTTTGGGCTTGCATCTCGTTTGTGTCTGAGTTTTTTTTTGTTTTTTTTTTCATGCGGTACGTATACCTTCTCCACTCCCCATTCAACTGTTATACGTAAAGTACATGGCCGTTTGGTGTGTGTACCATTTATGTGTCATGTTTCAGCTCGGGCCTTGTTCTTCTATCCATTAAGCTTAGCGGCGGAGCAGAGCGCCGCCGCCCAACGCTGTCACATTCAATATGCTCGCCCGTACGTCCCTGTTTCCGAGCTGTCCTTCTAGCGTACTCCTGAAGATTTTTATGGCGCCAAGAGAACAGGATGCCTCCGCTCCAGAGACCAGAAAGTAGAGACGAGACGAAAAGCGCCAGTCACGTGGCACCAGGGAGCGTTCCCTGAGCGTCAGAAAAGTGACTCGTGTAAATACACGGTAACAATTACCGAATCTGAGGCACGAATCAGAAGCAGCGATAGAGTACGATAAAGAACGTTTGTGATAAGAGACCCAACTCGAGTGTACTTAGAAGCTTCACAAAGATGAAGATGATTTCGGAAAGATGATTCATTTGTAAGGCATTTGACGTCACACAACTGGTGGCGGAACAACATTTAGATAAAGGAAGCATGATGACTTAAAGATGTGACATAATCGTTAAGAGTCCGCCGATTTCGACGTGATTTGGGCGGCAGCAGCAATGGAAGCCACAGGAAATCTGCCTTTCGAGTCGACTGACTGAACCATCAGCCGTCTATGCTCACGTATGAGGAGAGAGGCGGTACCCGAGACGGGGAGAGAGAGGGACGACACAACAAGAATTCTCGAAAGCTTGTCAGCGCCCTGTCACTTCTTTCGATGCTCACGTACCTGAGGAGTGACAATAGGGACCAAGCGACCTTTCTCTGTCAAATAGTCAAATGATCAAGTAGTTTGCATGAAGTTTTGACCATCGCCAGCGTCGCCGTTTGGAGCAACGCTACCGCTTGAAATCTGCCCGTAGTCAGCTGATACATTCGGGACAATTGTGGTATCTGGCTTTTTCGTCAATTTTTGTATTTCCTACTGTCATCTTCAGGTTTTCCCACCCAGTTTAATCCAAATGTCTTTCAAATTAATTCGCGCGTCATCTTATTTAATCCATGTGACATCTGAAATAATACAGGTGCTATTAAATTTCACTTGGGTGCCATCCTCTATGGTGTTTTCTAAGTACCTTAAATGTAGCGGAGACGTTACTTGTAGCATGATCACTTGCCCCGTGTTGTGTTCCTACTAGCTCGCGTGGCTCAGTGGTTAGCGTGCTGGCCGTGTCACGTCGAGACTGGGGTCTCAAATCCCGCTGCCGGCTGTCCTTTTCCTCACTTTCAGACATATGTCGAGACACAGTTTCCTTAGAAGTCGGCCCAGGAGGCACATTCCCCCAGGTCCTCAGTCGTGACGTTGTCCACATCTGTGAGGCCACGTTGTGCGTCTTTCACCACCACCCTGTTGTGTTCTTACGCAGAGTGTCAGAGCCTGCGCACTACGTTATTCATTCTGTATTCTGTTATCAGGCTCAGGTTAGCCTAATCCCTTTTAAAGCAGGCATACCAACGGCATGATGTCAATGGCGCAAACAAGACATCAAATCGTCTCATCGAAGTCGTTTTACCGAATGAAACGCGGTTAGGCTTCTGAACACAGAACGAAGAACGTTCCCGGTCAACACACTATTGCAAATTCGACGCACAAAAAAAGAAAAAAAAAACGTTGGATATCAACAAAGCGAATGTTCAATCGACGATGAAAGCGAACGAGAAATCATTATGCCAAATGTTACACGGGCCCATATTTTGTGTTCTACAGAATAAGAGTGTTCGTTTCAAATATCGGCGACTTTCGTCCTGAGACATTTGCTTCCACCTACCTCTCAGAGTCTCTGTATTCTATACTTTTAGAGATCATAACAATATTATTTCACAGAGTGAGCGAGTACTTCGAACATTATCCTTCAATGACACTCTTATGTGTACCTGAAGAGCCAAAAGAAAATGAAAGACGAAACACCGCGCTAAGCTTTCGTATGCAGATAGAGTTTAGTATCTTTTAAGTCCCTTGTAAAGACCGCGAAGCAGCTGGTGTTATGAGCACTACAGATGTGGACGGAAGCAGAGAAGGGAGTAGCAATAGAGTGGGACGCAGGGCGGTTAGACCGTGTCTCGAGCCGGATTCTGGGGCAATCTTTCTTATCTTCTGGAGCTACTAATTGTGAGTGGATGCTGTGTGCACGTTGGTCTTGCATCTTTTTGTATTTGTTTACGTTCTTGAATTGACTGGTACCTCCGCCTCACCCGATATTGATGTGAACCATAACCTATATGAAGTAAGCTCCAGAAAGCTCGTGCCTGTAGACGATCGGAGCCCACCTCGTATGATCGCCCCTCCAGAAAGTAAGCAACGTAGCAGAGTAGCGATCACACTACGTAGACATAATACACTTGGGCCCTATTTTTCTCTCACGAAACACCTGTGCTGTTAGCTCTGGGAATCCATTGCACGTACTAAGTGACCAGGAACCGTCGGCGCATAAAACAGTAGAAGCACATAGTAGATTATTACGTAAATCAGAGGTTCGAAAGATAAGAACCTAAAGAGGAATAAACAGCAGTAAACTGTGTTCATAATTTTGAAATGTGTACCACTAGCAATTATCTATCATTGCTGAATATGTATGAAGTTGTGTTGTCAATTGTATTGTGAATATATACAGGGTGTCCCAGGAAACGTGTCATTGAATTATAATAAAAAAAACTACACCACCTAGAGTCATGCGGTCAATGGCATTTGTTCTTACTGGGTTTTTGCCACCTCCTCATGTGAATGTCGTGTAACGTAAGTTTAATTATGTGAGTTTTTGCGAGCTTAAGTCGGAAATTTGCCGAGTAAAGGTCACGTTTTTACCCCACCAATGTGAAGAGCGTGTCTAATTTAGTTAAATTAATGATAGTTGACAGTGATACTCACGAGCTATCCCATCGGAAAAAATAGCCGAACATCATGCTCTACGGAGGTCGCACAGAATAGCGCACGATGAATTTTTCAGCGCAATCTTTGTCAGTCCGACGAAAGGAGGTTGGAAACCCAGCCCTCCCCGACATCGCAGAAAGAGATAAAACAGGCACGGCTTATCACGTTCGTCTTTCGCTGGGATAATGCTTTCCCTCTCCCAATTTTAGGAACTGTTACTTTTTCTACTATCACTCTGTGGGCTGGCTTCGGAACCTCCTTTCGTCGCACTGAAAGCGATTGCGCTCAAAAAGTGATCGCGTGCTATGGTCCGGTGCTCCGAAAAGCATGATATTCGGCTATTTTTTCCGATGGGATAGCTCGTGAGTATCACTGTGAATTATCGTGAATTTGAGTGAATTCGGCACGCTCTTCATTTTGGTGGGGTAAAAAAGTGGCCTTTACTTGGCAAATTTCCGAGTTAAGTTCGCAAATATTTACATAATTAAACTTGGAGTACATGACATTCACATGAGGAGGTGGCAAAAACCTAATAAGAACAAGTGCTGTTGACTGCATGATTCTAGGTGGCGTAGTTTTTTTATTATAATTCAATGACACGTTTTCTGGGACACCCTGTATGCCAATATGCATCGTTATGATGAGGGTGTGCACACAGGACAAGGCGACATTGCCGTTTGTTACCTAAAGCCGGATAAAGGACCATGCAAAGGATACGTCCCGAGGTCTTACTACGATCCCGAAACGAAAAGCTGCAAGAGATTCATCTACGGTGGTTGCCATGGAAACGGGAACAACTTCGATACGCAGGATGGCTGCATGAAGGCATGCGCGAGTAAGTGACTGTGGTGGTGTGTGCACATGCGTGTACATATCTTGGGGCGCCTTCGTCGCCACATCTTAGCTTCGCAAGCTGGCGTTTGCTCCTCAGCACTATGCGCCAGAGTCGTCCAATGCCCATGGTGCAAGTAAAACGAAAGCAAAGATCGCTCATTTCTAGTGGCTCAATTCCCGCAATCGCAAAGAATCGTCGAGTTACACGATAGAGCGTGCCGTCGCCAGCCTCTGAGCCGCAAGAGAGCGTGAAGAGAATGAAGCAATCTGTACTACATTGTCTCTTATTCGCGATCTCTAAAGCTTCGCGAAAATAGTGCATGGTAGAAATAAATCCAGGTTCAGACTGATGTTGAAGTTGAGACAACTTGTCAGGATATGTCACGATACATGGCCTGGTTGTGTACTGGTTTAATATTAATACAGAATAGAGAAATCTAATACAATTAACTGAAAATGTTTTTGTCACCATGCATTTTTCGTACCTCTTTCTCACATGGTAGCTACGGTATCCCGGTAGTCAAAATCCCGTGATTGCGGTATATTTTTGCATCAGCGATGCCTTCCTTAGGACAACAAGATGTATTTCCAACGCGAGCGCAGTGCACGCAACTCATTTTCGTCGTTCAGCCTTCTCTCCCAACGGCAACGATCATAAGTGGAGGGGCTGGCAGGGAACCGCTCTTTAGTGCTCGCTTCGCGAAGCGAAATACGTGACTCGCCTGGCTGCTTCAGGTTAGGGAAGTCAACGTACATTTGCGAATCTGCGACGTGGCCTGCATGAACGCCCCTGAGAATTTAACGATCCCCACTCTGTGCCGGCCAAGTCAGAGCAAAAGCGAACTTGCAAAGCTATGAAACTGTGACCAACGCGCCCTCTCTGATTCAATTGCAATGCAACAACTTTGTATGCAGGGTGATCTAGCAAAACCGTCAGGGAAGTGCGACATCCTCGTAAACTCGTGGTACATGAATCCGCACTGCTGTCTTCGCTTCCAATCGTCCTAAACTTGAATCACAGTTCCGCTCGTCCTTGCGCTCGCTCTCCGGCAGGTCACATCGGTGACGTAACAGCTCACGCCAAGCACGTCTGCCGAGAAGATTCCGCCACCTTTCGGTGTTTGCAAATGAGCGCCATATTAGGTGTCGCGTGGGTCAGAATAGACCGCGCGCAGTTCAAATTCGTTTCGCTTCGCCGCACATCCGCGAAGCGCCACCACCTGGCTAAGCACTACTGCTGCATAAGGACATAAGAAGCTGATAGCTCACCTTGCATTCAAAATGGCATTGCACGCTCTCCTGATGTGTTATGAACATTCTGTGACATGCTGAATGTGGATAGATCGTAAACAGATAACTGTATTGCACACATATTGTGATGCTTTTGCAGAAGAGATACCATATATCTGTCGTCAACCAAAGCAGCCAGGACCCTGCTTAGCCTACTTTGTGAGGTACTACTATGACTCCGTCGAAGGTATCTGCAAGGAATTTATCTATCAAGGTTGTGAAGGAAACAGCAACAATTTTAAGACGATTGAGCAGTGCAACGTTACTTGCAGTGGTGAGTAAAAGATTTGTCTCCTACACAAGTACGTCATCGTTTCACTCCATGATCTCATTTCCCCTTTTATAGAATGAGATTTGTTCGCTTTTCCGGTCCGTGCTTTGAGTGATAGCTTATATTACCAACAACTCTCCATATCCGTACGTAACGTTGTGAGGGCACGTGACAATGACCACGTCAGAGAAATTGATCCTCAGTGATGGGTCCATAAACATACCACATTTAAACGTGTTTCAGACAATGCCCTCTCTATGGCCTTTGTTCTATGCTGCGTCTTACTGAGACATATCAACCTGCTGATTTTACAGTACAGTCGATGGGCAACAATGCTGTATTTTGTCCCCACACGTGATCGGCAGTCGTGAAGCAACTTGCTTATCTTACTTATCTAGTTTGAATTTCTGTCTGTCGATATCAATGACATTAATTTATGCAGGTATATCTGTACAGCATGAGACTCTGCGCCGTTCCAACATACTACGACCTCGCGTTGCTATCCCACCTAGTCACCCGCCTAAACTCCGACCACAGTGTTAGTCCTGGAAGAAAGCATGATGATGGCTCATAATTGCTTTTCAGTAAAGGTTCATAGCTGGTACAGTGAAGGAGGCAGTAATAAGAACCACACAATCGCCCAAAAGTGAAGAACCCAGGAATGGGCTCGCACGTATGACAGATTCAGATGCAGATGCGGTGGTCCCACAGTCATCATTTTCTGTGCTGTTCTTGCGATTTGTAATATGTAAACACCTGGTAGAAAGGCCAGTCTTCATCTCCATATGTATGAGAGCGCCCCGCACTTCCACAGTCGCAGACGATGCAACCTCGCAATGTTATGCAAAACGAAAAAAAGAAATAATAAGTGAACCACACGAGGATGTTTCCGATGTAAAACAAATTTATACCCACGTCTTATTACGTTCAGATGCACTACATGGCAGCTACTTTGTACCTGGTCCTAATAACGTGCTTGTAGGCATAACAAGTGCTGACACATAAAACTACTCAGCGTATGTCGAAGATTCCTCGAATGGTAGCTCCTCGCAGGTTGATTCATGAATGACGTTAGTCTTATGTGACGTCAGTGCTGCCTAGTATGTTAAAATCGTCCTTTTGGGTCCTACCATATCCGAAGCGCCCCCAACATTGTTCTGTTTTGTAGTTATCATACATGACGGAAAGACTGGCAGTCAATGTCTGGTAACAGTTCCCAACTTCTATGCATCTGGACTTGAAATCTTACTCTGTATTTGCTTTTTTTTCTACCGCCTCGCTACACAACTGCGATTATGGATGTCGCGACAGTCTGCCAATTTTTTGACGTATGCAGAAATCTCAGCATACGTCACAGTGTTTAACTTTCTTCACAAAGGGTGTCTCATCAACGGAAGTTGCTCTGTTCGAACACGCAACATTGTTGATCAGTAAACGGACACACTAGGCCCAGTCGACCTCTGGATCACGAACCCCCCTCCCCCAAAGGCAGTGTTAACAAATGCTGGCGCATACAGTGCTACCAAACGCTAATGCAACCCCTTCCCCCAAAGTCATCGTTAAAGGAGTTGTGACAGGTCATCCCAGGTTATCAGAGATAAACGTCAATATAGTTCTTTGCACCTATGTGAACCGTATATGAGGCGTACATCCCCTGAAAGAGAGCAGGTAACTACAAGTTCACTAATTACCTGAAATTGATTAATTAACTCTTTAGGTAGCGAATATCGGGCAAAAGTGCGATTACGAAACGGGAGACCATACTCGTTGAAATCCACTGCGTCTTTTAAAAATCCAGAAAAGAGGGCCAACTCTGAAATATCCGTCACTGGATGGACCTTTTTTCAGCATGGCCTATGCGCATCCCATGACCTTGAGGCGCCGGAGAGGATTATCTCCGTCTTCACTAGATGGCGCACTACGGGGAAGACACAAGTCGGGACCAGTGGGGAGACCGCACGAATGGCGCGACCTTGTCGGCCCCACTCCGGACCGGTTTTGGTCCTTTGTGCTATCCACGTGGATTTCTTTTGACTCGCGCCGAGCGCGGTTCATTGGAGAGCCGCTAGAATACGACGCGTATGTGAAAAAGGTCAATTTGGGCACGGCAATGAACCGAAACCGAAAAGCGGATACTCATCTGGGTCTGAAAGCAGTTTATATCGTCAGCTAAGCGGCACCTACTCCAATCATCTCCATCGCTCAATCACGTGGCCCTCTGACGTGAAATGAAAGATGTACTCAACGCGTTCCCGGTCGCTGCGGTTTCGCTTTCGGCTCATTTTATTCATTCAGAGAGCGCTGCAGCGCCGTGAGGCATTACAGCAGAGGAGTGAGGTAGTACAATACTAGTGATGCTACTTGCATCATCCTCAGCAGGTCGAACACACAATATTACAAAAACAAAACAAAAAGAAACAAAAAGGAATAACAAAAAAATTAACACTAAGAATCAGTGAATAAGAGACCTAATCTTAACCATAAATAATGATTTATTTACAGTATTGACAGCTTCTTGGGGCAGAGAATTCCACTCTGGGATGCTAGAACAAAAGAAGGATTGCCTTAAAACACTAGTTCAAAAACGAGTCCAACAGATACATCCTGGACGATGCATACACAGGTGGCAGAAGGAATCCATCCTTATTTAGACCAGTGTCTCCGCTATGAATATCGTACAGCAATTTCAACCGATTATATCGCCTTCTATTTTTTAAGTTGACCCACCCTAAGTCAGCAATAAGTTCATGAGAGCGGATAAGAAAAGAATAATTACCCGACACGAACCTCGCTGCCATATTCTGCACTCCCTGAATCCTTTTCTGTAAATATTCCTGCTGGGAATCCCACACCACCGAAGCATATTCCAATATCGGGAGAACGTATGATTTGAAAACAGTTTCCTTTAAATTACGCGGCGCTCGCTTAAAGTTGCGTCTAAGGAAAAACAAAGTACGACTTGCCCTGGACACAACCTGATTAATGTGACCCTCCCAGTGCAAGTTAGACTGGAATAAAACACCCAAGTATTTGTATTCATCTGTTAGCGCGAGACGAACAGATCCTATTACATAAGGATGTGTTCTTATGCGACTAGTGCGGTTAAAATAGAGAACTTTACATATACTAGTATTTAGGGTCATGCCCCATGTAGCACACCAGGCAGCAATAGCGTCAGGGTCCCTCTGAAGTATGAGAACATCGTTCGGTCCTGACACCTTACGATACACAACGCAGTCATCTGCGAATAATCGGATGTTCGACTGAATATTCGTTGTAATGTCGTTAACGTATATTAAAAAGAGCAAGGGCCCTAAAACGGAACCTTGAGGAACACCCGAGGCCACGAAGGATGGACAAGAATTAGCACAATTAACGGCAACACGATGTGTCCTATTCGTCATGTAATCTGATAACCACCTGAAGACAATTGGATCTGATCTGAGCATTTGCAGCTTGTAACATAGCAAACTATGGGGCACGGAACCAAACGCCTTCCGAAAATCAAGAAAAGCACAATCAGTTTGGATACCCTCATCCCATGCCAAGGCTATATCATTGTGAAAGGAAATCAGCTGAGTTATTTGCATATCAAAATTCGGGTATGGATATTTTAACGCGAGGATTTCAGAAGTTCTTAAACGTGAAATGGCTCGCAACTAGGGTAATCTTTCAATCTGCTATATCGCTTTTGCAGGAAACCACTAATTAAAAAATTAGTTAATGAATTCGAGTTAACTAGTCATCGTGTAGATGCACACTTGTTTTTCGAGAATATGTGCGCGTGGCCGAAGAACTAAACGGCAAAAACGACATCTAATCTGCTCTCATAGCCTTTTTATAAAGAAATCTGTAATGGGTAAAAAAAAAATCCCTGAAAACTGAAACACAGTGTGAAACCGTGAAGAAATGCACTTTTGACTGTGTACCGAGGCAAGATGACACGTGGTCATGAACAATGAAGCTGTCGACGTCGTAGATTGATTTGGTAGAGAACGAAGATTTGATGACGTCTGTAAGGGCCAGGGAGGAGCTCGTGGGTACGCCATGTGCATGACTAATCATCATGAGTCCGTCCAATAACAGAACTGTGCGTTGTTTTCACGGCGAAAAATTACTAACAAAGTGCAATACAATGTACTCCAGCCGTATCTGCCGCGCACTGCGCTGCACGCAGCAGCATGCCTATTCCCGTGGTTTATTAAGAAAGTCAAAGATTTAGAATATTTCGGACGATTTTATGTCAAAGAGGGCGTCACTCGCATAATTATTTTTGCATGCGCACTGCGTTGTATTAATGCTATAGAAACACATTTGTTATCTAAAATCATCACATCATCAAGGGAAGTACGAGCGCATCCTTACAGGCGATTGTTCAAGGCATGCGAGATCTCTCTATTTGAGGTATACCGCAGCTCCTAGTCATGATAACCATTCATTAGGCTAAAAAATGTCACTGTCTCAGAACTTATACAAAAAAAAAAAAAAAAACGAGGCGCCTTATATCTTTTGACCTGTTGTCTCGGTGAGAATGCGTTCCCTCACGGTATATTGGTCAAGACCCCGCACAGCATTTTACTTGGGAAAGTAAAGTTTCCCGAAGATTAGGGTAAAATGAGTTGCTTTTTGCGAAGTAGGCGTAATCAGATCTTTCTCCGTATCAGGGTAAGTCAGTCCCTTCGAGACAGGCATTTTCAAAGCAAAAAGGGCTCAGACAACTTCTGCTCGCCCGTGCACATTGCACATACGACGTGCAACCTACACTTCAAATCTAACAAAAACATGTTACTGATGTATAAGTCAAAGATGCGTTATTATTAGTGCGCATTTGTGCGAAGCGTCCCTTGCGGCTGCTCCTTATCTTCCGTCAATCCCGGGTGCGAACCAGGCGGATGAAACTGAATTGGCAGCCGGATAGCTGAGGTGAGCTGAGGTTCATGAAGAAATATACCGGGCGTTTCAGGAAGGTCCCCCTGCCGTAAATAGGTGGTGCCAATCTCATTTTTCATTCTATTTCATTTATTCATTCTGTTTTCATTCTATGCTATTTTCTCATTAATTTGTTTTACAATGAATAGCAGTCAACAAAGAACAGCTCGCCATGCTGTTTTTTAGACTAGCAGACGATTTTTTTTCAACCACTAGTACTTAAAATGACTTTGGGCAGAAATATTCCCTGGAATTTTTTTTTCATATACTGCTTTACAGTTTCCCGCCATGATGGACATCACCTTCACGTCCCTTTAAATTGATATTCTAATCGTCCATTTTAACAGCTTCGAGTACACATTTGAAATGGTCAGCAAACCATGTTATCGACAGCGGTATTATGAGAGCGCAAATTGTGTAGTTTTTTATTGCAGTGTGAAAAAATATGAAGTAGAAAGAGCTGTTTTTAGGTCTCAGCAAGCTAAATACTTTATTCTCTTTCTTGCAGGCTGACGAGGCGAAAGAAAAAGCTCTTGTAATAAAAGTCGAAATGACTTTTTTTTTCCTTCTCTTCACGCGCACCACGTCATGGGAGCACGCAACACGAGATTAGATGACTACTAACAGTGTTTCTAATTCCGAAACTTAGTAACATACTGTCGCTATTGTGGTGCCAGCACACAACGTAAGGTACTTTCTATGTGGACGCATGCGCTGTCCCACATATCGAGCGTCATGGAACCGCTGGTCGTACCAGTGCGACCGGCGTTGATCTTCCAACGTCCCGCTCCAGGAAGGGGGAGTCCATTGACTGCACGGGACGCTTCTACGCATTGTAAAAAAAGGGTCCAAAGCCAGGACGTAAAGGGCGGGAGATAATGGGCAGCCTTGGCGGACACCTCGCTGGACGGGGAAGCAAGAGGACTGCAATCCTGCTACACACATCTGGCTGCGGTGGTTCGCGTACAGCAAGCGCATGCCGGACACAAAAATCTATGGGAAGCCATAAGCGCTCAGCAGCGAAAAGAGGTATGCCTGTAACGCTCTGTCAAATGCTTTGGCCTGGTCCAAGGAAAGGAGACTGCCGGACGATGCCCGTCGCCGTGTGTAGAGCAAGAGGTCGCTGATCCCACTCAGTTTGTCGCACATGCTACGGCCTGGCACCTCGCATGATTGGCCCGCGTGAAGGAGCAGCGGGAGCACTTGACTGACTTGGAATGCTATTGCTGCTGTGACGAGCTTGTAGTCATTGTTGAGGAGCGTGATCATCCTCCACGATTCCGGATCTGCGGGGGGGGGGGGGGGTATATATAAGTTTAATAAACAGGAGGTGGCGTCCACGCAAGGAGAGGTCAGCCAGACCTATGTCGGCTTGCTACGCCCTGGTGGAGCAAAAAAAAAAAAAAACGACTCCTTCGCAGTGGAGGCGAGTGCTCAGGGCCGCGGTTCTCAGTTTACAGCGTAACACTCAGCTGGGTGTCCTGTAAGTATTGCAGGAGAGCCCTTGTAACGGCTCCCTGCTGTTGGCGTGCGACGGGGCCGAGAAGCACGGCCAGTGAGAGTGAGCCGTATCCCAGGCGTTGGAGGCGATTGGCGAGGACAGCGCGGGCTGCAGAGTACTCCGAGCAGGTTAGTAGGAGGTGCTCGCCGTCTGCTACTGTGCCACAGGTAGCGCAGCTAGCTGAGCGACGCTTTCCGACCCTGCACCAGTATTGCGTTGTATATGCGACGTTGAGTTGGAGCCGATGCAGCAGCGCTTCTTCTGCGCGGACGAGCTGCTGGTATGGGGCGAATTGCATTGCCGGGTCAATGGACTGGATATACGCATTGGAGCGTACAGCGTCGTCGACAGAGCGACGCATTTCGGAGGCACTCCACTCGCGGATCTTTCTAAGACAGGCGGACGATGTCAGCGGCATACTAGCTGGCGGGCCGACGTCTTGGTGGGCACGCCTCGCGGCGGCGTCCGCTCAAGAGTTCCCACTGAGGCCTATGTGGCTGGGAACCCACTGTAGCCGCACACCGTGGCCAGAGGCGCAAAGGGAGTCGCATGCGGTGATGATAGCCGTTTGGAGGTCGCTGATGATTTTGGTGGCGTGGGAATTCAGGATCTCCAGGGCTGGCTTGCTGTCGGTGAGGATCGTCCACTCTGCAGGTGGGGAGGACGAGATGTGCTAAAGGGCCATATTGATTGCGAATAGCTCTGCTTCTGTGGAGGACGTCTCGTTGTCGTTGGGGAGCTTGGACGCTTTCTCAAAATCTTCATGGGGCACATAAAAGGCTGCAGCTGCTCCACCAAGTATCACAGACCCATCAGTATAGACTGTCTGCCTTCCGTGGTGTAGCAGGCTAGGTGTTCTAGGGCAAGTTGATGTGCTACAGGCGCTGGCGTGTCGCTTTTTTTCCCGAAGCCATGGATAAATGTACATATGGGAGGTTGGTCGAGAGCCCACGTTGGGGTAGCATACGATACGTGGGATGTGGGAGGTGGGACAACACCCTTCAGACGGCGCACTGCGCTACCAAAGGCAGACGCGGGTCTGTCGTGGTCGATGCTCCTGATGTAGCGGAAAGGGTGCCGAGTCATTAGCCGCGTGTAAATGCGGAGGGTCTCTCTATCTCGCAGGGTGGTAACAAGTGGTTCCCTCGCCTCTGCAAGTACCGAATAAGTTTCCGTTGTCTTGGCTAAGCCCAGGCATGCGCGAAGGTTGCGAAACTGAATGTTCAGGAGTTCCCGCTCGTGAGTCGTGCGCAGGCCGTGCAGCACTGGGATCTGCGGGATTACCAGCTTTCTTGGGCACAAGTATAATGCTTCCCAGTCCAAAAAACGATGGGAGGGCTCCACCCTCGAAACCACGTCGAACAACTTGTGTGAAGAAGATACGCAGCACCGGCCAGAACGTGGAGTAAAACTCTGCGTGCAGCCCGTCCGGTCCCGGGCTTGTACCATGCTTTGCTCTGCGCACAGCAGCATCGAGGTCTTCGGGGTGAATGAAGTCTTCAAATGTACTGCTCTCAGCCGGCGGGAGAGTTTTTAAGGGAAAAGCACCGAGAGAAACATCGGCAGTCGATGCAGGGTTTGTGTACAATCCACGGAAGAACTCAACGAATCCCGTTGCTACCTCGGAAGGATCTGCCGTGATGCTTCCATCCTGTCGCTGGAAACTGTGAACAGTTGCCTGAGTTTTGCCCGATGCCGACGTGTCATGGAGGTAACGTAGGACTTCAGGGCCGGCACCGATCTAGACTGGCAGCGTTCTTGGCGGGCTGTAGCAGATGAACAACGTAAAAGAGTGAGTCGGCGATGAATGAGTGATTCAAGCTACTCTGACATCAATGGCGTCGTTGGATGGCCCCTGCGCACGAAGAGTATCTTCGCAGAAAAGGAGTTCAATTCGCGTGTACGGTCTCTTGCACGACGCTTGCCCCAGGCCTGCAGGACACCTCTCACTCAATGCTTGAAATCTTCCTATTCTTGGGCTTCTACCAGCTCCGGTGGCGCAGCGGTAACGCGTGCGCTTGGAGACTGGGAGGTCCGCGGTTCGAATCCACGGGCCGGCTGTGCCGTCTGGGGGTTTTCCTGGGTTTCCCTCAGATGTGTAATAGGCGTTCCCGGCACAGTTCCCCTGAAGTCGGCCCATGGACGCAGCTATCCTCCCCCCGAGCGGATTCCGCTCGGTCTTCCACTTCACCCTTTCCTCTCCTCCTCTCCACCACCTTTCCCTTCCCGAGAAACATGCCGCCTAATCAGGCAGGCAGACCTCTCGGTTTCCTCCCAACGACACTCCTCCTCCTCCTCCTCCTTGGGCTTTTGGGTCGCGACCAGACAGGTACTCTGTGATGCGGACAGTAACGTCGGCGACAATGACGGGATCGTTGAGAAGAGTCGGGACAAGTCGCCACGTCCCCGCACCGCGACACCTATACGCGAAGTGTCCAGCACTAAGAGCACAGGCTGGTGGTCGCTGACAAATGTCGCCAAAAACGTAGAAGTCACGACACTGCATTCCTTGACAGATGTCGATGCGGACCGGGGCACGTAGAACCTGTCCAAGCGATTGGCAGAGGGTCCCCGTGACCATGTTGCAGCGAAAATGTCATCATGAAGTAAAGGCCACGCATCAACCAGGTCGAAAACCGACAGCAGCCGCCGCAGGCCTCTAGCGTTCCAAGTAGGTCTACCCTGTCCCAGACCGCGGACATCGCGATTCGAGTCGGTAACACGATTGAAAGCACCGGCTATGAAGACAGGACAGTTGACTCGCACACAATCCTCCACCTCACGGAAAAAAAAACGGATCGTGAGAGATGCGGATTCAGGGGCATAAACGTTCACCAGCCTATGCTTAGCACAGCCTATGAAAAAGTCAAGACAAATAACTCTGCCATCGCTATCATACGAGACGAAACTATCCTTTAGAAGATTGCGACTGAAAATAACTATCCCAACGCTGGCATCTCTGCCTACACTAAAACTTAAAAAAAAGCAAGGCAACCGATATTTCCGCTTAAATGCGGCTACTTCTAACTTGTTTTGAAAATGTACCTCTTGGAGCAAGAGTATGTCGCACTTTAGTCTGTACCGGAGATTTACTACTTCGGTTTGCTTATTAGGGTTTTTAAAACCCTGGACGTTAAGTGTCAGTATGCGCACTTCCATACTAGAAATGCAACCCACCAGATGAGTCCGACGACGAACCCGTGAACTGTCTCTCCAACAGGGACGCTGACTTCAGTTGCCTCTTCCTAGACGGGCTGTCCCCGGATCCAGATGTCAACTGCAGGTCATGCTTGCTCTTGGGATATTGACACGGCGCCATTTCATCGTCTGATACTTTCAGTCAAGTATATGGTGTTGTAGACGAGTTATCCGCTAGAGGGTCTGCGGCTAAGTCCGAAGGAGGCGCGCCGGCCTCAAGTTTCGGGTCTAATCCTTGGTATTGGATATCGGCGCAGGGTACCTCGACATCTGTTGGCTCTCTACTAGGGGCGCCACTCTTGTCAGGTGTGACCTCCGTAGCCAAAGGAGCGACATTGTCTATCAGCTGGGCGCTGATCAACAGCAGCTTTCGTGTGGCCCTCCACGGGCGCATCTCTTAGTTTAACCTGGTTCTGGTCTTTAGCCTGGGCCTTATCTCCCGGGGGCCCAGACGTCTCCTCGGTGGTGAGAGGAGGGAACACTTCATCGATTCGCGAAGGTGCAGCAGGTTGTGTAGAGCTGCTTGCTTGGGGTCGTGGACGTCCAAGGATTGCTTCGATGTAGCTCCTGCTCCGTACGCATTCCACAGTCGCGTGATCTCCTCTGCAGCGCCTACATGCAGACTTGCACTCACTTTTGGCGTGCCCGAACATGGAGCGACGTTTGCAGAATGGGGTAGTACATGTGGCTCGGAAATGGCCTTCTTTTTTTACATCTGCGGCACACATGGACAACGCCAGGGTATTCACAGGTGATGAGGTACTCCCTCACCCGAACGAAGTTTGGCAGCGGGTTATCATATGACATTTCCATTTTAACGACTCTTGTTCCAGTTTTGGCCTTTTTCCTCACGCGATATACGCCATCTTGAATGTCAATGACCGTTCCATACTTAAGCAGCGCGTGCAAAAGGAGCTCGTTCCTCAGGAACAAGGGCATTCTCAGACAAGTGACGATGACAGTGCTGGGCCCAAGGGGGTGCACCGGCAAAATCCGGCCGTTGACACGGACGCCTCCCAACTGACGCATCATGTCGAAGGCTGCACGCGTTTCTACAGAACCCTGGAAGGCATTGCCGCCTTTATGCTGAACGCCGTAAAAATCCTCCTCTCCGACCAGTTCGACGATGCCGTCAATAAACTGGTCAACGTTGACGTCTTCCGGAAGTTGTACGTCGAACGTCAGTTCCCTGAGCGGTGGTCCGCCGGGAAGTGGCAAGCCGCCCTGCAGCATTGCAAAATTCGGGGCTTGGAAACAAATAGGCTTAGCTCGGAGCGGTTGCAGAACACGTCCAGTCACAACCGCTTCTTGTATCGCCAACTGTAGGATGGGACAAGCGTTAGCTTTTTTTTTTGTTTTGTTTTGTTTTGTTTTGTTTTGGGACAAGCGTTAGCTTGCTTGAAGTCACAACCGCTTCTAAGCACTTGAAAGTTACTCCAACGATCACCGTAAACGCAAATTGGGTTCTGGCGACGGCGACGTATCATTAGTGCCTGCTATACAAGTTTGCTGGTGCCGCGGAAGCGTCAATAATGAAAGGCGTCGCCTCTCCAGCTCCTTAGCTATATACGACGACGACGATTGAGTTTTCAAAATCAAATAAATGTGGTGTTGGTGACATGATCTGGCTCAAGCTAATTTCTTCTTTTTGTTTTCTTGTTGGGATGACCCCTGTGCCTGATGTCCTTAGATATTATGGAACGTTTGCGGGAACCCTAGGTGCAGGGAAAGAAAAAGGTTGAACTCCTTGGTGTACTGCGTATCGTGTAACACCTATCGTGTGTTTTAGCAGATGAGCAGCATTTTATTTAAAAGGTACGGTAAAGGAAGCTGTAATATCAAAGGTCCACGACGTCATAAAAATCACTTGAGGGAAATCGAAAGATTCACTTACCATGTTTTCCGAAGCTTTGCAGTTAAGACTTTCTGAACACATGAGCGCCAGCGTGCACCACCAGTCGGACGATTCTTGTTCGTCCGTGTGCTTCTAAATTCCGGTAACGTAGCGCATATAGGTTCGTGAATTCAGTGATAGGAGCTGTTTTCCATGCAGCGTACGCTATAGAGTTTGGTTCACACTGCTGCGTTAAATAGCGTTCAGAAACGTATACGTACGACAGAAGCAATCACTTGGTGGTGGTGATAGCGAAAGGGCTCGCCGTTGTGGGAAACGTCACAGCTGACGACAATGTGCTTGCTGGGACAACTTCCAAGGGAACTGCACTTACATATGTGCGGAAGCAACTCACGAAAACGCAGGTAAAACCCCAGACAGCAAAGTCGGCATCGATGTTCGAACCCGTGGCCTTCACATACATGCGTGGTGCCGCAACTGTCACCCAATGCGTGCCTTTCACGAAGTGTTATGGCGTCAAGTTCGACATCCACGTTTTAGTTCGGCGTATCGCAAATTGCAGTTAGTTTCAGCGTCACTAAACTTAAAACGTGTAAGGAATCCTGAATATTTCTTTCTTGCTACCTCCCTGCAGTCCATGTTTGCTGCGGTCCCGTTGAAATGCGTGTTGTCACATATAAGGACAGCGACGAATGGGAAGATCATCTCTCTCGCGCTGTATGTGTGTATCACACGGAGTAGGAGAAATGATTCCGCACGCAAGCACAATCAGGCGGCGATTGGTTCCCGCTTGAGGCTCGATGCATTTGTTGGAGAAAATTGAAAGGATGAAAAAACACTATGGAGAACGGAGTACGGGGCCCCGAATAAGCAAGCCGAATAAGGCAGAGTAGTCTGGTGGATATCTATATATTTTTTTTTTGCTTCAATCATATATTAAAGCCTTCTCCCTATGAAGCATATTGGCACTGAAAGTCGTTGAAATTTGGTGGCTAGTTTTTTTACTGCAATCCTGTTCAGATGTGGGCATTTCCACCATTGCGCTTGCTACGACTGTATGCTTAACATCTTTCCCACTGACCTGATGTACCTCGTGTGGCACGGGGGCCTCTTCACTTACTTTTCTCCTCTTTCCTTTCATTCATTTATATTCTTCAGGCACCCTGCCTCCCACCCAACTTTTATTTATTCAATATCCCCCCTGTCTGCTATGCCACCATTTCCACTTACGTATGGGCATACAGGGAAAGCAGTTACACAAACACAACATCTCGAACGAGGTCTGTTCTTTTTCGAGTGGAGCGAGATTGGTAACTTGTCACCACAAAGCACAGACAATCGGAGGCGCAAAGATGCTGGCGGCGGGTGACGCAGATGTGTGGCATTTCCTGTGTTCTTGGGAACACAGAGGGTGGGTAATAAATTCTGGGTTTGTGATCCTGTCAAGTGTGCCGTCACACGTGGGGGAATAGATAATTAATATAAAGAGGCGGATAACTGGGCATATGTGAGACTGCAATAGCCCGGTTCTGCTGTACGTTTATTTGTATCTTCACCTGATGAAGTGCAGGTTCTGCACGAATTCTTGTCTATAGTAAGATTTTATTTGAAAGAGTGCTTCATTCCGTGGACTTATTGTGGAACAAACATCAGATGTTGCATGTCATACTGATCGATGTTCTTTCTATGACAGGTCATATTACAGAACGCCCCTAATTTTTCAGGAGAACAGAATGCCCCAGGAATAGAATGCCTGTTTGCAAGTTTCTTTAAGTTATGGGGCAATTTATGCATATAAGGCATGACAACCAGTACCCCTACAGTTGTGTTCTTCGCCGGAGATTTTCCCCACGATGGTCTTTAGCAATACCACACTCACAGTGAGTATGAGTTCATATGGGTACCCAGCACTTCGCGCCCAATGAATCTGCGCATCATATGGCCCCTTTTTCCCAGTGGAAGCAGGACTTGTGCAAAACACCATTTAAGCAGTTACTCAACACAGCTCTTTTTAAAATTTTTGAATGAGCTAAATGAAAAGGTAGTATCCCTTTTTTGCTTCTGGCTGCGTAACACCTACATACATGTTGGTCCTCATGATGTAACTGGGTATCAAGGAGCCGCAGACATCCGTCTACTGGTACCTCACTAGTGGAAAAGAGGCATAACCCAAACTCACGGAACATCCCAACAATGTACTTTTCTGCATCCAACATTGTTGGGATGTTCCATGAGTTTGGGGCTGATAGACTGTGGCATCGGGGGTAAGGGTGCTAACATTGCTGTTGCAACACAATCACAAATTATGACACTACATTCGAAAAACTTAAGGCTTTGAGCCAAGACAGTGTAGTTGCGGACACAGTTGACGCACAGCATAAGATGCAGATCCCGTACCGTGAACCCCTACCCCAAAAAACATTGTTTCCAGGAAATAAATTGTGGCGGGGTCCATGAACAGGGATATTACGTACTCACTCCGTGTCCTACGTATATTGTCTGAAGGAGAGAAGACACTGCACGGATGCCTGTGTTGCATTAAAGTTATTCAGTGTGTTTCATTCCAATTGATTTTGAAAGTGAACATATGTGTCTGGTTGGGTGAGAACTATGATAGTAACGAAAATCTCCAACCAAGTTACAGGACGGGGATACCCGACGTTTCGGAGCCAGTTCGGCTCCTTCCTCAGGGGTGACTGTAGTGGCCGTTGGCAGCAGCGTTCTTGCCGTAGTTCGAATTTCGTGATTCGCCGGATTGTTTTTCAGTCACGTGACGGAGGCCGCTGACGTATACGCTGCGTAACGCTCCAACAGATCGGTTAAGGTGTCCAGGTGTGGATTGTATATGCCAGGACTCTACAAACATTATTTTGATCTGATTACCCTCAAGGTCGATGATGCAGGCGTTTTGAAAGTCGATAGGATGGTCTCGAACATGACAGTGTTCAGCGAGAGCGCTTCGTTCGATGTCCGACTTCCGTACATCATTCTTATGTTGCCGTAGTCTTTCGGGGAAGTTCTTTGTCTCGCCGATATATGATGCGCTGCATTTGGTGCATGGAATTTTATAGACTACACCTTGTGCTTTTTCTTTCGGTGGGCTATCTTTCGGCCGCGGTATATAGTGTCCGGTTGTTGAGACGGGTACGTGAGACACGCGTATTCCTTCCTTCGCTGGTATACGTGTCAGGGACTCGCTGATTCCCTTCACATATGGCATGGTGATTCGTCTAGTCTGACAGGGCTGGTCGTCAGTTGGACGTGTTCGGTTTCGGAGACCGCGAGCTTGACGTCGAGCGGCTCTATGAACAAAGCTACTTGTGTAGCGTAAATTACATCTACAACTGTACAAGTTCCCTTTCATAGCTATATGCGAACACGGCATGGATTGTACACATCGTGTTAATGGATACAGAATCTATCGCTCTCATGATTCCCCTGAGAGCAGAGCAGCGCTATACGTTCGCAATGACCTCGTTGCTGCACCCATCGGCTCAGTTTGTCATCGCTCTTATGATTACGTCACATGCAGGATCCGCCTTGGCCCCATGCTGTTAACGGTCGTCAGTATCTATATCCGTCCCGCGGTACAGGTCCCGTGGAGTGACTTCGAACGCTTACTTGGTTCTCTGGAAGCCCCGGCGCTTGTGCTAGGGGACTTCAATGCACATCACTCGGCCTGGGGAAGCCGAAGGACGGACAGTAGGGGAAGGAGGTTGTTGGAGGCAATGGAGATAAATAACATGTGCCTGCTGAACAACCGCGAGCCCACTTACATGCGATCCCCAACGTCACTTGATGTATTGGACCTCTCGTGGTGCTCAAGCGACATAATTCGCCACTTGTCGTGCGCTACGGACGTCGACACTAGAGGTAGCGATCATTTTCCTCTATATATTTCGCACGACAGACTGCCCCTCTCAGCCACTGCTGGACTGATTTCTTTCACAAACTGGAGACGTTTTCGTGCGGGCCTCAGAACATCTGTGCACACCGGTATGTCCCCAGAGGCTCTCTCTCAAGCAATTACCCGCGGTATTCAGGACGCGGTGGTCATGTCTAAAAGGGTAACAGGCCATGTCGGCCATTCCCCAGCCATTATTCACCTTAGAGCATTACGTCGCCGAGCAGAAAGAACGGCTCGTCGGACAGGGCAACTTACGGACATTGTGGAATACCGTCGGATGAAAGCTAAAGTAACACGAGAACTTAAAAACGAGGACAGGAAGCGTTGGCGTAAGTTTTGCCACCACCTTTCACCGTTTGATCCGGCCACGAAGATCTGGCGGACAATCCGATCTCTGAAGGAGGCGCCCCCTCTAAAGAATCCTCTCGCGGCCTTGGCTATCGTTCAGCGTGTAGACGAAAACACGCTTGCGACGGACTTCTGTGTGGTACTAACGACTCCGGCGGCTGCCTCGACCACGCCCCTACACCGCAGTTTTGTCCACAGTTTGACGGCTGAACTTCACTACGACTGGCCCCGTCCCCCGGAAGTTATGGACCGCGACTTCACACTAATTGAGCTAACGGCTGCGTTGAAGCTTGTGAACGCCGCCTCGTCCCCTGGGCCCGATAAAATCACCTATGCCGCCTTACGAAACCTTGACAGGCGGTCACTCCAAGCTCTCCTTCATGTCTATAATACGTCTTGGCAACAAGGATCTTTACCACATACATGGAAGGAGGCATTGGTTGTTCCCATCCTGAAACCAGGCAAGCCCCCAAATTCCCTATCCTCCTTTCGCCCGGTGAGCCTGACAAGCTGTATGGGGAAACTGATGGAGAGAATGGTTTTGTATCGCCTCGACTGGTGGCTTGAAAAACAACGTGCGTTCCCTCACGAAATGGCTGGATTTCGTCGCCACCGAAGCTCCATGGATCCAGTTCTCGACCTAGTCTCCACAGTTCAACATGCTCGAGCCCATAGACGGATCGTCCAATCGGTCTTCCTCGACATCAAGCGCGCACATGATACCGTCTCGCACATTTGTGTGCTGCACGCCTTGCGTTCGTTTGGAGTATCCGGTCGGCTCTTCATCTGGCTCCAAGACTTCCTTACGGACCGAACTGTCGCTTTCCGTACGTCCCAAGGCCAAAGCCCTCAGCATCCTGTTCCTCAAGGAGTCCCCCAAGGAAGCATTCTCAGCCCGACACTCTTTAACGTGGTGATGGCCGGCCTACAATCAGTAATTCCTCGCAAAGTGTCGTTCTCCGTCTATGCAGATGACGTCGCCCTTTGGACAGTAGGAAAATCACGCCCGGCTCTCCAGCGCCGCCTGCAGCTCGCTTTAAACAATATCCGTACGTACCTCACGCCCCTCGGGATGGACCTTTCACCCGAAAAGTGTGTCGAGCTCCCTTTCACGCGTAAAGCTATGGCCAATTTCCCTCTTTGGCTTGGCTTGAAGAAGCTTGACCCGGTACGCTTTCACCGCTTCCTTGGCGTGGTAATCGACTCGGACTTGCGCTTGGCTCGGCACATTAAACATCTTGAAAGTAAAGTGCAGCGATGGCTCCCCGCAATTCAACATCTTTCTGGCTCAGGATGGGGCTGTGATCAGCGTTCCCTGCTCGCGGTTTGGTGAGTGCAACTGTGCTTTACAGCCTTCCTATTCTGCACAGGATATCAACAACTTCATTAAATACACTTCGGTCCCTGTTTGCTCGAAGCCTTCGTCGATGCCTCGGAATTCCAAGAATGGCTGAAACACGGCAAGTACTGGCTGAAGCTGGTGAGCTCCCGATTGAAGTTATCCGTGAACGGGAAACGGCTCGGCACTACCTCCGTTTGCGTGCTCACATTCCCCGCCACCCGCTACTCAGGAAAATTCTATACCGCCCTGAAAGCGACTTCTATCGAGTAACGCAGAGGACACGCCAGACTCTCACTGGCTTCATAACTAAGGACACTATGCCGTCGGAAGCCCCCTGGTCTCTACCGGTACCGCCCACTTTTGTACACCTCCCAAACCTTCTGGAAAGAAGAGATCAGGTCCTCCCTCAAGTCCTCCGAGCCCATTTTCATGCTCTGGTAGACGCGAAGTTTTCTACGTTTACGGCAGCATATACTGATGGCGCATCCCGAAACAACAAGTCCGCCTCAGCCTTCTTCATTCCATCCGAAGGCGTCGTGCACGGAACACGCCTCTCACATCCAACCTCCTCCACAGCTGCGGAACTCTATGCCATTCTTTTCTTTCTACAACACATCGCTGATTTTCCACCCCGGGAATGGGCAGTCTTTACAGACTCCAAATCTGCCCTTCAAGCAATTGAAAATTCCGGCATACGAGGCCCATCCGCACCCCAAGTCACAGACGTGCTAATGGCTTACCACACTATCTACGCCGCAGGCCACAGGCTAGTTCTCCAGTGGGTTCCAGCCCACTGTGGTGTCGTGGGGAACGAGCAGGCCGACAGCGCCGCAGAAGCAGCACTCTCATATCGGAAACGGACCCGTATTGTTCTGCTGAGAGGAGACCGCCGTTCCATTCTGCGACGCCTAGTGACACCCCTGGCTTCCCGCCAACGGACAACCGACATTCTTCCCCCCTCTATCTTGAACAGAGTTGATCCCACGCTCGCTTTCCGCATGCCACGAAACACCTCTCGTCAAGATGCTGCATTAATCCACCGAATGCGCCTCGATGTGGCCTTTACAGCTCAGTAGCGTTACCGCTTGAGGCAAGTTGACTCTCCCACCTGTTGCCACTGTGGTGCTCTTGAGGATCTGGAGCACATTCTTCTTCATTGCCCTCACTACGAACCTTCCCGAACCACACTCTCCGAGTCTCTTCGTCAACTGGACTCTCGCCCTTTCTCCCTATCGAAATTGCTTGGTCCCCGGCCCAATCCAGCCCAGCAACGCTCTGCGCTCAAAGCTCTTCTGACATTTCTGGACACCATCGGACTTCGATCGTTATTGTGAAGGGGCTCGTTATTTTATTCCCCCCATTCCATCCAGCAATGGGGTAGAGTATCGCCTGTGGCGATGAAACTCCCCACTCTACAAGGTCGAAAATAAAGTTGTTGTTGTTGCTACTTGTGTATGCGTTATTTTTTAATTCGGAAGTGATTGTTGCTTCTTCTTTTTTCCTGTCTTTCTCCGACAAACAAATCTTTTTAGCTCTCGAAAGAAGGGACGAAACCACCGAAGCCTTGTGACACGTAGGGTGATTGGAATCAAACCTTAGATATCGTCCCGTATGAGTGGGCTTCCTGTACACGGTGAACACTGTCAAGTTCGAGAACATCCTATCGACTTTCAAAACGCCTGCATCATCGACCTTGAGGGTAATCAGATCAAAAGAATGTTTGTAGAGTCCTGGCGTATACAATCCACATCTGGAAACCTTAACCGATCTGTTGGAGCGTTACCCAGCGTATACGTCAGCGGCCTCCGTCACGTGACTCAAAAACAATCCAGCGAATCACGAAATTCCAACCACGGCAAGAACGCTGCTGCCAACGGCCACTACAGCCACCCCTGAGGAAGGAGCCGAACTGGCTCCGAAACGTCGGGTATCCCCGTCCTGTAACTTGGTTGGAGATTTTCGTTACTATCAAGTGATTTTTGTACCTATTGCACAGTAGTATTGGATAAACACGACTTAACGAGCAACATGACACCTTCCTCCTCTCTCACCCCCCCTGTTACCCCCAATTTTGCAATTTGCACCCCCACCAAATTTTTTAAAAATTTTTTTAGAATATAATTTTCATTTAATAAATTCAATTACTATTCATTCCAACGAGAGAGAGAGGAGGAAAATATCAAATTATCGTTAAGTCGTGTTATTCTATAATGAGACACACGAAAAGAAGCGCACATACGCATAAATGCACTTTCTAAACTCATTTAATAATTCAAGTCATTACTATACACATTCAATTCATTAATGTGTCAGTCCAGGTTCGGTAACAGCATCAGCCCATGGGCGCCGCCATTTGCAAAGCGTCACACCAGACAGGTCGGAAAGCATCACGTCAGGTGGCGGCACCGCTGTCATCATGGGGACTTCCGTGGAATGCAGAAAGAAACAAAACAAAAAAAGTGCTAACGAGGGGAAAACACGCGCGAAAACAGGCACACACACACAAAATTTTCACCATCGCGAATATGTACGGGCATGCACCGACGAGTATAGCAACAAGGGTCATTGACAGAATGGCGTTCAAGGGAATTGCGAACATGTTTGGGCATGCACGGACAAGAATAATAACAACAAGGGGAAGACTTTCTGCTAATCGCAACAAGGTAAATCGACAAACATACACTACTCCAATACACGCTGACAAGTAATCGCAGTTAGGGGGTAGGTAAACGCGACAACAGAAGAAGTATTAAAACGACAACTCACCGACATCCAAGCATATCTGTGTGCACACACACCGCCCTCCATCTTCTTTACATGACTAAAGAGTTCACCAGCACATCAACGGTCACGATACGAGCGACGCGCCAGACGTCCGCACCCGACGAGAGGCAAACAGAAAACTGAATCTGGCGCCCTCTCCGCGGAGCATACGTCACACGCGCGCGCGCTCGCAGCGCCACCACGTCTGCCGTCGGACGTTTCGGTTTTGGTCTCGTCGCCCTTCACGTCTCGCGCATGCGCTTCGAGCACGGTGGTGGTGGTGGAGGATTCGCTTTCGTTCTGACGCCCATTTCTTTATGTTTTTTATTTGGAAGCGCCGTATAAAGGGAGAGCGCACTATCCGCGCGTTATCATTCAGACCAATCCCTGGAAAACACCATGTGTGGTTTATTCTCCTGCGTTTCTCGCCGTCGCCAGGAAAAGACAAAAAACGAAGAACTTCGCGAATTTATTCGCGGCATCGTGGAGGAAGCTTTTCAAGTCCACCGCCTGGAATGGTTGCAAGCACGTCAAGAAATGTGTCAGGACAAGATGAAGACGCTCGACTGCATCTTAGCGGCGGACAGACTGACGAGAAAAAAGTCCACCTTTAGTCTGGATAAACTGTATTGGGAACGCAGTTCGGACCTAGAGGACGACGACGACGTGTAAATAAAAGACATGTATTTCTCTACGAGTCTCAGTCTCTTCTTTTTCTTCGCGCAACGTGTGCACACACGTCATGTCTAACCCCGAACCTTTTCGTTTCCGCCATCCTTTTCGTTGTATTTTAAGCGGCCCCTCCATGTGCGGTAAATCCACATTCGTAACGAACGTGTTGAGGAACCTGAACAACGTCGTGGACAAGCCTCCCTCGCAAATATTCTACGTGCAGAAATATGCGTCGCCGAGCATGCAGGACGAATTTGGGGACTCCGTAAAATTTACCAAGGAGCTACCTCGAGAGTGGGATACGTCGCGCGCCACGCTCATCATCGTCGACGATCATATGACCGACACCAATTCCTTGAAGGAGGTGATCGATCTTTTCATTCGGGGTTCTCACCACGCCAACGCGTCGATCTTCTTAATCGTACAACACATCTTTTTCAACAGTAGTCATTTTAGAACTATGTCCTACAACGCCAGTTACGTCGTCCTGTGGCGCACCGTGCGCAGCGTGCACCAGATGGAACATTTCGGCCAACAGCTATACGGTAGAAAAAGATTAGAGTATTTTCTGGACGCATATAAACAAGCGATGTCGTCCCCCCACGCTTATTTACTCGTGGATCTTCACAACTATACGCACGAGGACCACAGGTTGCGTAGCAATATTTTTCCGGGTGAACGTCAATATATCTACGCTCCGAAATGAATCTCCGTCCTCATCTCACTTTACTCAAAGTACTTTCCACTTTACCCCCTCCGCGCCGTCGCCACGTCTTGAGACGTTCTTCCTCCTCCGACGTGAAACACCTCTCCGAAATTTGTCTCAATGTATTGAACGGAAAAGTGTCGTCGGCACCAGATACGTTCGCGCGTTTGAAGAAGCACAAACGCTTCTTACGCCGGCTCGCATACAAAAAGATTCACAAGAATCCGCAATGTTTGAAGCACTATCTGTCTCAGCAGCGAGGGCAGGGCGTTCTTTCGTCGGTGGTTCCTCTCCTGCTTTCCGCCGTGTTGAACCTTTACGACAATGGCCAAGAGAATTGAAGTGACCAGTTCTATCGGAAATATTCTTTCTTCTAAGGAGAGTGACGACGTCAAAGTGAAACTCATACTACAAGCACTGTATCGCATACTCAAGCACTACGGATTCGATCCCTACGACAATAAAAACAAGACGTCCGACGCTACAAATGACTTTGACTATTCGCTCCTCTCTCCAGAGGTTGACGAAGAGGAAGCGGAAAGAGTCGTCTTGGAATTAAAAAAAGTTATTTCCTGGGATCGCGAGGGTTGTGTCTCCGTGTCGGGCAAGCCCGTCAGGCACTCCTCCGTTTACGAACTCGTTAATTATTTGTTACAACGTAAGACGGGGAAGAAACCTTCCTGGTTCCCCAAAGTCTCGAAACTATTGCGCCTGATTTCCCTGCCCAAACCTCGCGAGTCTCAGCAGCAGCAGCAGCAAGCCTCAATTGCGTGGACGACTTATGGAGGGATATGAGAAACCAGAGGGTGGTTTGGGGGGCGTGGACCGCTATAGAAAAGCTCATCACTTGAGCAAAAAGAAGGCTCTTGCCATTCTCAGAAAGCTGGACGCCTACACCCTTCACCTTCACCCTTCACCCTTCACGCCTGAGAAGAAAGTTTAATAGGAGACGCATCATCGCGCTCAAGATCAACGACGTGTGGCAAATGGATCTCGCCGACTTTTCAAAATACAAGAGATTCAACGGTGGCTACCGCTACATTCTCGTGGCGATTGATTCCCTCTCCCGTTTCCTGCGCACCCTCCCGCTAAAGACGAAACGCCCCGCCGAAATGAAAAAGGCCATGATGCGACTTTTTCGGGGTGGTAACGTGCCTACACACATCTTTTGCGACAGAGGAGGGGAATTCTACAACAAGGCCGTCAAGGAGTATCTCTCACGAAAGAAGGTGCACATGTATTCGACCTTCTCTCCAGTAATCAAAGCATCGCAGGCAGAACGCGTCATACGCACTTTACGCGACAGAATATTCCGTTATTTTAGAGTAACGGGAAAATACCACTTCGTTTCCGCGCTTCCCAAGATCGTGCGCGACTACAACAACACCAAACACAGGACTTTGGGCATCAGCCCGGCCGAAGTCACACCCGAAAACGAATTGGAGCTGTTCAATAAGATAAATGGGAAGCCTGTCGTACCCTCCGTGAAAAAGAAGCTCAAACTGGGGGATAAAGTGAGGGTCCTACTACATAGAAAAGGTTTTCATAAGAGCCCGGAAGGGAGTTGGTCGCCTCAGATTTTGACCGTCTCCCGCCTGAGAGACACCTCTCCTCCCGTCGTACACCTGGAAGATTACCGGGGTAAGGAAGTGGACGGATCTTTCTACCCGGAGGAGGTACTCGTCGTAACCCGCGACGCCAATCAGCCTTGGCCAGTAACGAAAGTGCTGAGAAAGAAGCAAGTGAACGGTCAGAGCTTCTCCTTGGTTCGCTGGTTCGGTTACGACAAAGAACACGACAGTTGGGTTCCGAGCAGCGACGTGGTCAAGATTGGGAAATGACGTCAGACATCTATGACCACCTCCTCTCGAACGCCAGCATGGATAAGTTTCCTTCGAATAAACTCAATGCCTTCACGGTAGCTTTCGATACTCCCCTTCAACTCTCGGATCGCTATAAAGTCGGCCTGATGGATCTCAGCATAAGTAACGATTTTTTAAATATCGGATACGAAAAGCAAGATGCAAAAATCGAGGTTTCTTTCGAGGACACGGTCGAAGCCGGGAGAACTTTTCGCATCACCTCGGATCTCGAGAGGGATTTGGGAAAAGCCCTTTCGGAATTTAACGTTTCTTTCGTGTACAATAAATCGCGATACGACTTTGTATTACCCGAAGACGTGAAAGCCGTGGAATTGGACCCTCGGCTCGCACAGGCGCTCGACTCGTTACTGGCATCACGCGAATCAGGTCGTGCGGTGAAGCCTCTCAAAATGAGCGAGCGCGAAGCCACCTCCATCTTATTGGAGCACGCCACACCCGTCGCTTTCGGCGACGTCACTTTCAATTCGGAAACCACGTCCCTACGGAACACACTCAACAAGTATTTCCAGACGCACAAGATGGAAGCAACGCTAGAATTCGCGGATAACGTCTACTCTCTGAAAACACCGAAAGAGTTCAACATTCCAGAACCTTTTTTAAAGATGCTACAGTTCACACCCGTCGAGGGGCAAGAAGGAACTCTGCGCACCTCGCTCCCTGTAACGCGTCAATTTTCTTTCGTGATCAAGACGAAAATTCCTCGATCATTGCAAGTACATCTACCTCCCGGCTATTATGCTACGCCCCAAGCACTTCTGGATGCGATTAACCAACGCGTTGGTGAACGCGTGCACTTCAGCTTCGATCGAGCCGAACAGAAATGTAAAATTCGGCTTTCCGAGGGAACCACCACATTGAGACTTTCCGAGGAGCTGGCTGTGCTTTTGGGTTTCGAATCGCGTACCCTGTTCACATGGGAGGAGGAGGAGGAGGATGCCACGAGCTCAGTCGAGGTACTCCTGGAACCCCCATTTCACAACATAATCGTCTACACGGATATCGTAGAACCCACCTACGTGGGGAGCGGAAAAAAACCGATATTAAAAATACTACCCTTTTATTTCGAGAAAGACAAGCACGTCATTACCTACACGTTAGATAACATCCAGTATTTTAACCTGTCTCAATTCGAAACTCCCTCAGTGACAATCGTTCTCGCAGACGAAACGGGAAGACGTTTACCGTTGCGATCTAAAGGTAGAACCAATCTAACGTTGCATTTCAAATATGTACCGTAATTCTTCAAAAATAATCCCCGTGTATACGGGTCCCCTTTTTCAACGCGGTGGTGGTGTGTGGAGCAACATATCCAAATTTATTGTACCCATCTGGCAACAAATAAAACCTATCGCCAAGAAAACGTTGAAGTGCTTGGCGCGGAATTTGGCCGACGGCGAAGGAATATCGCGAGCAGTAAAAAAAACGGCAATTGCGACGGGGAGAGACGTGTTGGATTCCATGCAGGGCTCGGGGAAGAACAATGGGAGGATACGCCGCAAAAGACAACAAAAAGCCACACCTGTCGAAGCACCTGCAGACATCTTTGGTTCTTTTTGAGCGAGAGGGTCACATATCCACTTCGCTCCCGTCATGACGTCAACGAAAGGAAAAATACAGACTCAACGGTCACCGCATTGTCTTACGAGTGACGTGATGATATTCGACCCCCCTTCTGTTCAATACGGAGTGGAAGATACTTCGTACCAACTTTTTTATCCGGTCAACGGAGTAAATAATTCCGTGATCGAGTTTTGTATTCAAAATAAGGGCACACAATAAGGGCACACATTTGTATTCAAAGGGCACACTTGGATCTCTACGGCAGCTTTGTGTCTTTGACCGCGCTCATTGTTCGCGACGAAGGGGAAGAAATGGACGAGAAAGATGTCGTTTTCCCAATAGACCATCTGTTGAGCGGCATGTTTAAGACGGTCACCGTTTATGCGAACAACAAGCTCGTCAGTTCCAACGAGTTGTACGACTACAGGAGTATTTTGGACGTCGTGCTACATTCCACGCCTATGGCTCAAGAAACAGTGCACGCGGCTGGACTCTATGTCGAGGACGACGAACATTTAAAGAACGATTACGACGTCTCGTCTCGCGGTCCGAAACAACGTTACGAAGCGACGAAAGGTGGAAAATACTTTAACCTGGTCGGTCAGATCAATACCGACCTGTTCCAACAGCCGCGACTGATGCTACCTGCCGTCGAAATTCGCATCATTTTCCTGTTAAACAACGACGAATTTAAACTCATATCGGCGCCCAACGACAAGAAGACGTACAATTACGAGGTAGACATCAAAGAGATGACGTTACACTTGAAAAAGGTGACGCTTGCACCTTCCCTCTTTTTGGAATACGAGCGGCGCCTTCGGAGCACACCTGCTATCTACGTCTTACGCGGATTGGAAACCAAAGTGCGGAGTTTGAGTGCCGGGAGCTTGGACGCTCACTTTGAAAACGTTTATCCCGAAAGGGTGCCTTCCAAATTATGCGTCGTCCTGCTCGCCACGTCCGACTTTCTCGGAGACATCCAGTCGAACCCCTACAAATTCCGCCATTACGACCTGTCTCATTCGATGCTCTCCGTGGACGGTCAGCAAGTGCGAGCCGAGTACGACTTCAAGAACGACCTCGTCAAAATTCCCTACTTTAACTTCTTGCAAGAACTGCGAGAGAAGCATTTCAAGTATAGCTACGACCGATTTAAAACGAACGGGTTCCTTCTCTACTTCAACTTGGACGTGGACAAGTGTTCTTCTCCTTCGCATTTGAACGAGTGGCGAAAAGGAAACGTTCGCCTGCAATTACGTTTCGCTAAAGCCCTTACACACGCGGTCACCGTCCTCTTGATTTCCGAGTGTCCCAAGCTCATGTGCGTCGACAAGGACCGCACGGTCACCTTCCCATAGAACAAATGTACGAGAGCGACATCTTGGAACTCGTGTCCCTGAACCCCCTCGCTTCCTCCATGCTGAGAGGCATTTGCGCTTCCGACGAAGCCTTCGTTTTACGCTGGCCCGGCTATTTAATCATCAATACCGAAGAGCGAAGAAATCGCGGGCAGCACTGGGTGCTTTACATGAAAAACTACGACGGGTCTGCAGTGTTTTTCGACAGCTACGGACTTCCCCCCATCGAAGCAAACCTTCGAAGGACTTTACTAGTGGACGAGTATAACGACCAATGTATTCAATCACCCTTTTCGCCTTACTGCGGGCTTTTTTGTATCTACGTAGCCACGCGCATGTCGAAACTCTACAGCTTGAAAAATGGTGTATCCATATTTTCCTGTAACCTCGAAGAGAATGACGAAACAATAAAACGTCTCCTCGTGAGCGAACTCGTTTCGTAAAATAGTCTATTTATTTATTCACGACATACACAAGACCCTTGCGAGACGATCTTCCAACGTGCTGACCCGACGCTCGTCGTTGCCGGTCACCGTGACGTCGAGGGATGTGTGGAGAAGCCAGTAGCGACGGACGATAGGTCGGTTGAAACCCGCGTTGATGAGACACGGGTCAATTGACAGTCCTCGTTTATACTTTTCCAACAGCTCGAGCTTGTAATCTACGAATCGCTTCATTTTCTTTGTAATCCTCCCACTGGTGCTGAACAGACGTAAGGGTATCGTCTTGAGAATCGAGCGAAAGTCACCCTCGCAGCCATCACCGTGAATATAATCGCGTAATCGTAGCAAGTCCCGATACATTCGCATTTGCACAAAGGTTGCAAACCGCTGCTCGGGCGTCATGACTGAGACATGAATGAGAGTAGACAACCGTTTTTTTTTATTTATCGTGAGAGGTTACATGAGAGAGAGAGAGTTATCCTCCAGCTTTGGTTTCGTAGCCGGGAAGACAGCCCAAATACGGGCGAAGGCTCGAGTCTAACCAATGGCTGGGGTTTCTCGACCAAAGTCCACCGCAACGACAGGTTCTCAGCTGATCACCAATCCGCAAAAAGAACGTCTTCGGGGGAGGCTTGAAGGTGAGGACCAAGGGCAGATCTCCCGTCAGTAGCCATTTGTAATCTACACGAAAGGAGTGTAAGAAGCACGTATTTAAAAAAAAAAAACAGATACACGCACAGTCTTCTTCAGTCACAGAGTGACAGTGATGATCCATCTCCTCCATCTTCTTCTTCTTCTTGTTCTTGTTGCTTTACGAGACGAATTCCTTTACAATGCACGTCGAACGGTACCGTCCGACAGCCGAGAAACGGTCGAATCAATCGGTCCGTCCAATGCTTTTGCTCTGAAAAAATGTGACTGGTTATAGAACGCATTAAAAAAAAAATAACGAGGAAGCGTACCTTTGGACCACAAACCACCGCAGTTGGTGCAGAAGAAGCGTGCGCTGCCAATCTCCCGAAACACGTGAGGTGGGAAGAAACCGACTTCACGAGCCGCAAAGTTGTTGAAAACTGAAAACGAAACACTTCAAACAAACTTTTTTCTCAAAACGGGCATCACTTACGAGGATCTTCCAAGCTGAGCATGGTTTTCTATACGATTGCTCAAACTGTCGCTACTGCTTCGAAATTTATACTAACGTTTATTCCCTCCCTCTCTATCGTCCTTGAACGTGTTGGGACATGTTTGGAAACAGCGGTCAGAACCATCATTTGGAAGCAACGATAACAACTGTCTTCTTAACATTTGAATTTGCGCGCGCGCGTCATATTGAACGA
The DNA here is from genome assembly GCF_037126465.1 of Ornithodoros turicata. Classification (NCBI taxonomy): domain Eukaryota; kingdom Metazoa; phylum Arthropoda; class Arachnida; order Ixodida; family Argasidae; genus Ornithodoros; species Ornithodoros turicata. Next base: position 47,988 of record NW_026999505.1, on the reverse strand, counting down.
GAAAATGGCGGTTTCCCGTAAGCGATACTATTACGCCGGATGCATGCGAGCGTGAGAAAGCACGGTTATAAGATGGACCGTTCCTCTTGCCACCTCATCTTTTATTCCTCCTCTATTCCTCCTCCTTCTATTCGCTCCTCGCTTCTGTGACCGTCTGCCAGCCTGCCTGCCGCACGAATCTCCCTCTTTTCCCGAGCGCTCGCTCTTTTATCTCTTGCGCTATCTGCGCTATCGCGCGGAAGTTGCCGGGTTATCAGCGCCCCCCACACTCTCCCCCCCTTGAGGCAAATGTCGGGAAGTTCGGGGAGGTCGAGGATTATATCCTCAGGGTCCGGCGAGAAGGATGGCCGAGCGAGAACTTGGGGGGCCATCTGCCGAAGTAGGTTCACTGCAGCGACTATGTCCCGACGTGTAGGAGCGGAGGCCACGTTGTTAGCTGCTGCCCTCGGCTGTGCGGCTTGTTGGATACGATGCAGGTAAAGGGCTCCCGCATTATGGGTCGGAGGGTGGATCAGTGGAACACCGCAGAAGGGGCAGAGGGCGCTTCTTTCTTGTTCCGTGTACACCGCTGGAGGCTCGTTGGGGTGTCTGTTTGATCTGTTTGGGGATCTGGGTGACGGGGAAGGCCTCCGAGCAGGAGAGTTCCCAGGGAATCGCTGAGGTCGGTGCCGTTGTTGGGGTCGAGAACGGCTTCTTGCTGCAGGTGGTCGTGGCATCTGCAGGGAAAAAAAATGAAAAAGCATCACCTTGGAGGTCTACGAGGGCGGAGGTTACAACGAGGAGACCCCGGTAACCCGCCCCGAACTGTCCCATCTTCAGCGGGCTGTGACTCCGTGTCGATGGGGCCGTGGAAGGGTAGGGATTGCGACGAACTTGTGCCGGAGTCCTCTTGCCCTTCATCTTGCTCCAAGATGCGATCGATGAACTCCTTGAGGTCTGTGATGTGAACTGGGCCGGACTCCTCGCTTGTACTGCAACGTTCAAGTCTATAAGTTACGGGTGTAAGTTGCGCACTTACCCGGTAAGGCCCGTCCCATCGGTCCGCGAGAGAAGCTGCGAAGCCCTTCGCCGCGTCGCTAAGTGGATGCGTCCGCCTCAGGACTAAGTCTCCTACGCGGTATGTTACCTGGCGTCGACCCTTGTTGTACTGGGATGCTTGCTCCAGTCGTGCGACCTCAAGATTCTCACGTGCACAACGAACTGCAGTTGAGAGACGGTTGCGAATGTCTTCCGCATATCGTGCATACGGGCGACGGGGTTGTTCCCTCAGTGTTCGTAGCGTGTTTTCTATTTCCCGTCCGTAATACCATTTCCCGTCCAAAACTCAAATAAGCAGGGGTGAACCCAGTAGACCTATTTTCCGTAGTACGAGTGGCGAAGCCAATCTCCGTTAGACGCGCGTCCCAATCCTTATGCCTGCTGGTACATGTTACCATCATCATTTTGATATTTCTATTGACCCGCTCAGTTATGTTTGCCTGAGGGTGATAAGGGGACGTCTTATGTCGAATACTCAATGCCGAGCATGTGTCGACAAACACCTTACTTGTAAAGTACGAGGCGTTATCCGTGATAAGCTGGTCAGGGAATCCAAACTGCGAAAAGACATCCAGCAGTCGATCCCAGATCCGAGCTGACACCAATTTCCGCAGGGGATAGAGCTCAACCCACTTCGTGAAGTGATCTGTAATGACTAACAGGTATTGGTTACCACGGGGACTTCTGGGGTATGGCCCCATTACGTCACATGCGACTATCTGTCAAGGCCCTTGACTGACAATCGGTTGTAGCAATCCTGGCGGCTGTCCGCCCCTAGGTTTCGACTTCTGACACACTGGACAGCTGCGAGTAAACCGCAAAACATCCTGTCTCATGCCTGGCCACGTCGCGATACGACATAACTTAGAATAAGTCTTGCTGCCGCTACCGTGACCTGCCAAAGCAGAGTCATGGAAATATCTGAGGAATAACTTACGTAGGTTTCGTGGTACTACGATCCTGAAAGGGTTGCCGCCGATCTCCTCGTCGTCCGCCTGGGGGATATACCTCACCAGAAGACCATCCTCGCTCAGCTGATAGGAGTCGAACCTCTCTTCAGCGTCTCCGGCGTCCGCTGGGCCCGTTGTCTCCAGCCACCTTACTACACGCTGACAGAGTCCGTCCGTCCTCTGGGCTTCCACGATGTCCTTCCGGCTCACTATGTGTCCCCACGCCTGCTCTCTGTCCGTTCCGGCTTGTCCAACCGCCTCTCTTGCCTCTTATCAATGTTCGCTCCGGCCGACGACGGGAATTCGTAATCTACGGTTACCGCCGTCGGCGTTCCGAGTTTCCCTGGGGGGTTCTTTCGGGGGTGGCCGAAGTACGATGTGGGCAGTCCCGACGGATGTGTCCGTGTTGCCCGCAACCCTAACAACGTGGTCTCCCAACGTTTAGTCCATTAGGGCGCGGTGGGGTTGATCCCTCAATCCTGTCGTTACGCCAGTATCCTGACGTTCGGCGACGTTCGCTACCGGTCTGTCCTGCGCTCCTCGAAGTCTCCTCAACAAGCCTCGCTCGGTTCCTTTGCTCGTGCGCAAAAGGATCGAGTGAGCGGTGTGAAGGACCTGTTGACGCTCCGCTATTCGGTCCTGCAGGCCAACGGGGATGCAGCTCCGTAGCCTGTACCGATCCGCCCCATGCACAACTAGGCTCAAGAGTCTCCTCCGGTCTAGGAGGTGGGCGGTAACGCAGCTCAGCTAGCAAGTCGGCCTGAATGCTGCGCGCTTCTGTAGCTAACTCCGGCAGGGAAGTAAAACTTCGACCCCGTAAATATGGCTTGAACCGAGGGTGGCACTGTCGGATAACGCGTGCCACCTTCTCTTTTTCGTCTATGAGAGGGTCCGCTCTCCGATACAGTTCCTGAATCGCCCGGATGTATTCCAAAAGGCTCTCATCACTATGCTGCGTTCGGGCTGCAAGCTCTTCGCGCATACGCATCGCGTAGTCTGGGGGGAGGAACTCGTCCCGAAACTGCTGCTTGAATACGCTCATCGAGAGAAATGGGGGCTGGGACCTACGTCACAAAGCAGCTGAGCTTACCAGCGCTGCGGGAAGTACTCGACGCAGAATGACGTCGTCGGTGGCTCCAACGGCAGTTTGGTAAGCACTCAAGTCGGCGAGGAAATCTTCAGCCGACTTGGAGTCGCTGTAGCCCGAAAATGTCGGTACCGGCAAGTTCAGGCGCAGCTGCGTGTCCGGGGACGGCTGGGCGGCGGGCGTGCTGCTACCAAGCTGCTGCGTCAGTAACGTACAGAGGGATGCCATCTGTCGAAGCAAGTCCTCAGCCACTGGCGCAGGCTCGTCCTCGTCACTGTCTGGTTCGTGCTTCTTCCTGGGAGGCATCTCCGGTCGAAGAACCTGCGTTGCAACGCAGACAGCGGCAGAACGAAAAAAAAAACAAACAAAAATGCACACTAACTGCAACTATGCCGTGCCCTCCGGGAAAACGGTACGACGGGTCGAAAACACCAACGTTGGGCGCCAATTTTGTGGGAACCTCTGCCCACAAACCCGGGGTGGTTCCGTATTCGACCCCGCCGTAACCCCGAAGAACACTGACACAGCAGTTGAACAAAAGAAACAAGGTTTATTGCCTTACATCACAGCTGCTGGCCGTCTGCCCGCTTCGTCGCTCCTCGCTTCTGTCACCGTCTGCCAGCGTGCCTGCCGCACGAATCCCTCTTTTCCCTAGCGCTCGCTCTTTTATCTCTTGCGCTATCTGCGCTATCGCGCGGAAGTTGCCGGGTTATCAGCGCCCCCCACACTGCCTATCATCAACCAAACAACCGACCAAGCGATATGGCTCGTCGTTTCCAATCCATCTTCGACCTCCTTGTCCACATCCGTCCCCTCTTTGGTAAGTCTGTTCGACATTGTATAGCGTCTTGTTTATTTATTTATTTATTTTATTTCATGCATTTCTGTAGGGTTTACAGTAATCGCAGTGGTAGAAGCGTTCTTCCAACTGATACCGGCGACGGGGTGCGACGTCCCCCGCATGGACGTGGAGGCCTTCTTTCAGTGCTTCACGTTCAGTGAGGACGTTGAAATTCAGGACGCAACGGTGGCAGTTTTCATGGGCTACTACGTGACTGAGTGGACGCAGATTGCAATGCGTCGGGGACTGGACGGAGAGCTATTTTTTAGACTCCCCCGAAACTTAGAGGGAGAGCTCTGTCTTGAAGGTAATCTTCCCCTAAGTTTTGAGGCCGCAGAGCGCCTCCTCCGGTCCCTCACCACTCAGTGGAACCAAGTGAGCAGTGCGGGATGGAGAGACATCCTCGAACGGTGGATGCGAACACAAATCCCGTAAGTTTTCCGAGAGATCTTTCTTGTTCGATGTTTCATTCTTTTTGTTTATTTCTATAGGCACGACCCTTGGATCCTCGATGAACATGACGAGGAGGAGGAGGAGGAAGGAGGAGACGTCGACCAGGTCGAATAACTGTATATACCGAATAAAAATTTTCCCTGTCTTCATTCTCTCTCTCTCTCTCTCTCGCGCTAGCTAATCGTTCGTGAGACCCAGCTCAATAGAGGAATACGAAACCGTGTAACCTGAGCATGACAAGTGAATATGGGGGAGCAACCTACAACATGCACTCAGTCAGTCAACCAGTTAGTCTTCCTTCTAAACGTCCATCCGAAATTCGCGATGAGGCGTTTTGAAAGTGTGACGCAATTGTTGCAGGACATGGTGAGTGCTCATCATCATAGAAAGTGTTATTTATTTATTTATTTATTTAACATTTGCATAGGGTACACCATCCTGGGTATCGTGTCGCTGTTTTTTCAACTCATGGATTACAACGACGTCCCCAGGGTGGTCTTCGAGGACTTTTTAGAGTTTCTCGTTTTCCCCCTGGACTACGTCGTTGAGGAGGCCCTCAACACCATCCTCCTCGCCTATTACAGGGCGGAATGGGAGGGCAGGGGTCTCCATCGCCACCCTTTATACCAGAACCTTTTGTCAGTGCCCAGAAGCATGGTGGATGACCTCACCGACCTCGATGTCGATGAGGGCATCCCCCTATCCACTGGAATGATCGAGGAGATTATGCACTCACTGATCTTCCAGTGGAATACCTGCGCGCACAGGCGAAGCGGACCCCAATTCGTAATCCAGTAAGCTCTTTATTATTTTATTTTTGACAAGATAATCACTCTCGTGATTATATATTAGCATGTTGATGGTGCACGACCCGGAGGATGATGCGGAGGACGTAGGGCGAGGACGCTAGGTTAGGATACTCGTTAAAGAAAAGTTGTCTTCCTAACGGCGCTTTTGATTTCATCCTAGACCCTCCCTTCTTTTTTTTTTGCACGTGGTAACGTGCTTCGAAACAACGGTTACAACAAACACAAGCAATGTGATGAAAACAGGAGGCTGGACACGAACCCTCATCTTCTGTGTTCCAGCCTGAGAACATCAATTGCCATCATGTACAAGCAACGAGCTTCGAAACAATGGTTACGGTGACAACAACAACAACAACAACAACAAAAATCAAGGAGCATCGAAACGACGGTTACGACAGAAAAAAAGGTGGAGCTTGGAACGCAAGTGTCGGTTTCACTCCGGTAAGACTGAGAGGGGGAGAGAAAGAGGAGAGCGGTGTCAACTATAAAAAGACAGTCTTCGTAGGAATTATTGCAAGCCCGCAAGGGCCATCCCTCAACGACGTGGACCGTTTCGTGGAAAACAAACATGTAAGCCGAATGTGTTTGATGATTGCTCTGTTTGTTCTAAATTGTGTACTTTTAGGGGATGATAGTCGCTGACACAATCTTTCATCACGCACAAGTTCTACAGGGGCACCGTTAACTGTGTCCATCCTTTCCCCAACAACCACAACATCAACAGAAACAACTACTACCTCAAGTGTTTCTTATCAAGAAGGAAGAGTGAGTATTTTTTTTTCTTTAGAGGGGGAATCTCGTATTGATTGTGCTTGGCCGCAGTGCCACGCTCCCTCGTATGCCAGTACGACCCCATCGACGCCATGCTCGTGGCCGTAGAAAGAGAACACGAGGATAGAATAGAGAATCTCAGTAACAGCCCGATAGTCATTTCAGATGATAATGATGATGATGATGATGATGATGACGAAACACTTATCAGTCCGTCTTTTGTAATGAATCAAACAGATGATGAAACAACGACGACGACGACGAGCCCCTAGATGGGCACGACAATGCGGACGAACTACTCATGTGGGAAGGGGATCAGTCGTATGCAGATTTCATTCCTCTGTCTGGGTGGGTGGGAGTTGAAACACCAGATGCAAGCCCAGAATTTCGATGGGAAGATGTCCCCGTGGAGGGTCGCAGAATCGTAGAATTACGAGAACACGTCGTAGAGAATCATCCCTCCGTCACGGAGAGACGATTCCTTCCTTTTTTTGTCACAGATGAGGCATTTGACGGAACGGCTACTAGGTACACGCTTCTCTGTTCCCCGCACGACGACAACGTTGACGACTCTATCTACCGAGCATAGCTCCTGTAATCATGCGCGTGCTGGAAGCTTATCCCATGCCTTTCAAATTTTGTCTGTGCTCGAAGGCGCTCATGGTTAAGACGGAGCCGACGGGATAACTTCGCACCTCCTTCACGTAAATCTTCACATGAGAGTGGTTTATAACCGTCAAGAAATCGAAGGCGCGTTAAATGCTGCCATCGCAGAGTCCTCGCAACGCGTCGAAAACTATTCGAGAGAAGGGTCGGGCTTCACTTCCAGAGACGTTCAATGTGTCGACCTAAAAATAATATGTTTGAAACCGAAGCGGGTTGGGTGCACTATCGAACTTCCCGCGTCCTTAAAGAAAAAAAAGAAGGATCCTGACAAACGTCAAGTTACCGTGGAACCACGAAAATGAGTGTTTCAAGTATAGCGTGCTGGCGCTCTTACATCCGCTAAAAAATAACCCCAACGATTTCGTCAGATACAGAAAATACATGGATCCTACGAATCCGGAGACGCGCGTAACGTACTGGCCGCCCTGCTTCCCAGTCACTTACGAAGGCATTTCCCTGTGGGAGAGAAAAAACAAAATCTCCGTGTACATCTACGTGTTCGAAGAGCAAACGTCGACGGTGAGCACGGGGAGGGTTCCCTCTATGCTGTATACAGATAAAGTACATTTGCTCGAGGTTAGGGGTCATTTCTATGGAATCAGAAAATTTAGCACTTTCATGGGACGAAGTGACTATTTTTATTGCGAGAAATGCACCAAGGGGCATCTAACGAGAGAGGCGTTGGAGCGCCACGAACGCCTATGCCGGGACGTAAATGAAACGATTTTGGAAATGCCAAAAGCGGGAGAAAGCGTCTCCTTCACCAAGATACAGCACATACATCCCTACCCCTATTTCGCGGTACTGGACACGGAAAGCGTTTTGGAAAAGGATGCGCTCGTTAAGGACGCAGTGAGTGTGCACAGGATGAGCTCGTACTGCATCGTTCTAGTGCGAAGTTGCGATGGAAAAATAATGGACGCAGATGGGTATTTGGGACCTAACGCGCCAGAAAAATGCTTGCTCGCACTCAAGGGATTTAGCGAACAAATCGATAGGTTGAACCGCCTCCCCTCTCCGTTGGTCATGAGTCCGGAAGACCACCTTTGTCACCAATGCGCAACACATTGTAAATATTGTGGGGTAGAATTTAATCGTGACACGCGGAAGGTGTCCCATCACAACCACACCCGTTTCGTAGAGCCCGGATCCTCGAATTTTGTCGCGACGCTGTGTGATACGTGTAACCTTACGTGTCGTAACACCAAAGAACTCGTCGTGTTAGTGCACAACCTGCAATACGATTTGAGCTCCCTTCTCCGCCACATGCACGTTCTAAATCTGGGTGAACCGTGGATCTTAGCGTCTACCACAGAAAAAATACGAGGGTTCAGCATTGGCGATCTCCATTTCCGCGATACCACACAGTTTTTCAACCTGTCCTTGTCGAACCTGGTGGAAACGCTACTTACCAGCGGTGGCGAAAGCGCCTTCCTTTGTACGCGTCAAATGTTTGATGACCGTTTCCGCTGTCTCCTAAGGAAAGGCGTTTATCCGTACACCTTCGTCGACAGTTTCGAAGCGTACGATTTGCCCGCGCTACCGCCAAAGGAAGCTTTCAAAAATGACCTGAACGATGAAGATATCTCGGACGAGGACTATCAGTACGCCCGTGATATTTTTGAATATTTTGAATGTAGCAACCTTGGCGATTACACGCGTCTCTACGTCACGCTCGACACCTGTCAGCTCTGCGACGTCGTGGTGTATTTCAGGAAGATTACGCTAGAGACGGATGGGATAGATATCTTACGCACCGTATCCCTCGCCAGTTACGCGTGGAGCAGCGCACTGAAGCTCACCAAAGTCAAACTCGAGCTCATGAGCGATCGTGAGATGTACGAAACGATCGAGAAGGGAATCAGGGGAGGCATTTGTAACAGCTTCCACAGATATTGTCGGGCTAATCACGAGGGATACGACGATTACGACCCTCAACAAGAGAAAAAATTTATTCAGCACTTAGATGTAAACAGTTTGTATGCTTATGCCATGACTTTCCATCTTCCGACAGGAGGTTTTGAGTGGGTCGATCCTTCCAGCTGGGGCGATATCGATTTTCTCAAAATTCCTCACGATTCAGAAGTGGGATACGTGTACGTGGTAGACCTGTCCTATCCCGAAGAACTGCACGCGCTCACGAGGGACTTCCCTCTGGCACCCGAACACAGAACCGTGGACGAGGGTCAACTATCCCCCTACCAAAGGAACTTGAAGGAGGCATTGGCACTGAACGCGCCACCCACGAGGAAATTGTTACTGACATGTTACGACAAAGAAAGTTACGTCGTGCACTATTATCTGCTCGCTGTCTACGTGAGGTTGGGCATGAAAATAAAACACATTCACGCCATCCTCTCATTCCGACATGACAATTTTTTGTCCGCCTTCGTGCATAGAAACCTCGCATTGAGGAATGCCTCAACCACGAAATTCGAGCGTTTACTGTATAAGACCATAACAAATAGCACGTTCGGGAAAACGATTCAAAATGTGAGACGCATGAAGAGGTACACCATAGCCTACGACAAAGAAAGCGCACTCAGAAAAGCTCGTTCCATCGACTTCCAGCATTTCCACATCCTGAGTGACAAGTGCATCTTGTACGAGATGAAACAGCGTCGTATCAAATGCACGCACCCCCTTTACGTGGGCTTTGCCATTTTAGAGTTATCCAAAGTCCGAATGTACAGCTTCATTTACGAGTCGCTCTTTTCTCGCTTAACCTGTCCAGTGCAGTTGATCTATGGAGGTACGGACAGTATAATTTTTGCTCTCACGTGCGAGAGCCTCGTAGAGCAGCTGATGAAAATTCAGCACGAGCTAGATCTCTCCTCCTATCCACCGAACCATCCACTTTCAACGCCGAGCACGCGAACCAGATGGGGTACTTCAAAGACGAAACGGGAGGAGGAGTTATTCAGGAAGTCGTAGCCATCCGAGCCAAAATGTACAGCATTCTCTTGGCCGGAACACACAAACAGATTGCGAGAGCGAAAGGAGTTAAGAAAGACGTGGTGAGGAGACACTTATTGCACGAAGTGTACCGAGATTCTCTATTCAATGAAAGGACAGTCTCTCAGAAGCAGTGCACCATCCAGAGCATAAAGCAAACAATGTACACCATTTCGAGAGTCAAGAAGAGCTTGGTCCCCTACGATGACAAGCGCTATCTGATCGACGCCGTACGTTCCTTTCCTTACGGCAGCTGCGAATACGAGGGTAATTTCCGCTCTGTGTGTCTCAATGCATTGTAACAGAACACTCTCGTTTTTTGCAGCACCGGAAAACCCGGAAGAGAGCCCTCGAACGTCATCGGGGATTGAGTAATACAACAAAGGACCAAGTTGTGCACGCGTTGTCATAATAATCGAGAGAGTCTAAAAATAATAAAATTGTAGCTCAGAAATATAGCTTCTGTTTTTCGCGCGCGCGCTAACGCAGGAAGAGGAGGTGGTTGGTCATCGTGCTAGCACGATGGTGAAATTGACGTATAAACGACTGTCTATTGCACCATCACTCTAGCCCGGTAGTCAAGCGTAAAGTCGACACTGCGATAAAAAGACGAAGACAGGAGGAGCACGGGTCATCGTGGCAATGTGGTGGCGGAATGGATGTATAAAAAGAATGACCATTCCGACATCGTGCTGGTTCAGTGACCCGCGCAATGACGTCGCTGCGATGAAGATTACCCGTACCTTTTTTGGCATGTCCGATCTTCTCGTAATGTTCTGTTCGTGTGGATCGAGCAAGTCAGGGAGAGTGCGAGCATCTATCGACGTGCTCAAGGGAAGAGTATATGTTTAGATTCAATAAAGATGTTTCCATGAAAAAAAAAAACAGAGTCTCGTCAAAGTTATTCAGACTGTTTAATGCGTTCCATTTCGATGACTAAACGGTATTTCAATAAATCAGTGACAAAATTGACAATGTAGACTGCTTGCAGATGATGTTGGTTCCGCAGTGAATACTTAATATGAGCAACGGCGCGAGCGAGGAGGTCCACGATGTCTGCAGACACGTAGTTTAATTCGGTGTTCGTCGACTTCAAAAATTCACTGATCACTCCGAAGGGTCCATCCAGAACGCTTATAGAGACGTTCTTGTAACGGGCGTATATCCGACGCACCATTTCCTGTAGGGGGCCTGGGGATATCTTTCCTATATTGCCAAAAGCCACCATGTCTATGACGTACCGAAAAGCAGAGATGACAAGCTCGTTTCGGGGACTCTCCTTGCTGAAACAGTCATTCTCCAGCCCTTCCCAAGAAGCGTGGATACGAGGACAAGTTTGCAAAGCGTGGTAACTGAACATTTCCAAGTATTGGTCTGAATGATAACGCGCGGATAGCGCGCTCTCCCTTTATACGGCGCTTCCAAATAAAAAACGTAAAGAAATTGGCGTCAGAACGAAAGCGAATCCTCCACCACCACCACCGTGCTCGAAGCACATGCGCGAGACGTGAAGGGCGACGAGACCAAAACCGAAACGTCCGACGGCAGACGTGGTGGCGCTGCGAGCGCGCGAGACGTGAAGGGCGACGAGACCAAAACCGAAACGTCCGACGGCAGACGTGGTGGCGCTGCGAGCGCGCGCGCGTGTGACGTATGCTCCGCGGAGAGGGCGCCAGATTCAATTTTCTGTTTGCCTCTCGTCGGGTGCGGACGTCTGGCGCGTCGCTCGTATCGTGACCGTTGATGTGCTGGTGAACTCTTTAGTCATGTAAAGAAGATGGAGGGCGGTGTGTGTGCACACAGATATGCTTGGATGTCGGTGAGTTGTCGTTTTAATACTTCTTCTGTTGTCGCGTTTACCTACCCCCTAACTGCGATTACTTGTCAGCATGTATTGGAGTAGTGTATGTTTGTCGATTTACCTTGTTGTGATTAGCAGAAAGTCTTCCCCTTGTTGTTATTATTCTTGTCCGTGCATGCCCAAACATGTTCGCAATTCCCTTGTACGCCATTCTGTCAATGACCCTTGTTGCTATTCTCGTCGGTGCATGCCCGCACATATTCGCGATGGTGAAAATTTTGTGTGTGTGTGTGTGTGCCTGTTTTCGCGCGTGTTTTCCCCTCGTAAGCACTTTTTTTGTTTTGTTTCTTTCTGCATTCCACGGAAGTCCCCATGATGACAGCGGTGCTGCCACCTGACGTGATGCTTTCCGACCTGCCTGGTGTGACGCTTTGCAAATGGCGGCGCCCATGGGCTGATGCTGTTACCGAACCTGGACTGACACATTAATGAATTGAATGTGTATAGTAATGACTTGAATTATTAAATGAGTTTAGAAAGTGCATTTATGCGTATGTGCGCTTCTTTTCGTGCGTCTCATTATAGAATAACACGACTTAACGATAATTTGATATTTTCCTCCTCTCTCTCTCTCTCGTTGGAATGAATAGTAATTGAATTTATTAATTGAAAATTATATTCTACGCTCTATTATCACATTCTTATGCGTGTATGAGCGATTTTAAGTGAAAAAATCGAAAAAAAATTTAAAAAAATTTGGTGGGTGTGCAAATTGCAAAATTGGGGGTAACAGGGGGGTGAGAGAGGAGGAAGGTGTCATGTTGCTCGTTAAGTCGTGTTTATCCAATACTACTCGTCAGCAGTACGCAAACAGGCAACGTTTGAACGTGTGGCGTCAGATGGTCACATAGCACATGATTCCTCCCGTAAGGGTGTACTAACACACAAATAAAGCCCAGTGCAAAACCAGTGAGGTACATAAAAGAAAAAAGAACAAGGTGTCCTTTGGCGGCACGCATGGCCCATGATTGTAAGTACTGAAACGTCGCACTGCCAGTACTGGACAGCAGTTTCGGCCTTATTGGGCCATCGTCAGCAGTACGCAAACAGGCAACGTTTGAACGTGTGGCGTCAGATGGTCACATAGGACATCATTCCTCCCGTAAGGGTGTGCTAACACACAACTAAAGCCCAGTACAAAACTAGTGAGGTACATAAAAGAAAAAGAACAAGGTGTTCTTTGGCTGCACGCATGGCACATGATTGTAAGTGCTGAAACGCGGCACTGCCAGTACTGGACAGCAGTTTCGGCCTTATTGGGCCATCGTCAGCAGTACGCAGGCAGGTAACGTTTGAACGGGTGGCGTCAGAAGGTCACGTACCACGTGATTCCTCCCGTCAGGGTGTGGTAACACACCACTGAAAGCCAAGTGCGAAACCAGTGAGGTATATAAAAAAAACGAAAAAAACACGGAGCTCTTTGGCTGCACGCATGGCGCATGTTTGTAAGTGCTCAAACGTCTCACAGCCAGTACTGGACAGCAGTTTCGGCCTTATTGGGCCATCGTCAGCAGTACGCAAACAGGCAATATTTGAACGTGTGGCATCGGATGGTCACATAGCACATGATTCCTCCCGTAAGGGTGTGCTAACATACAATTAAAGCCCAGTGCAAAGCCAGTGAGGTACATAAAAGAAAAAAGAACAAGGTGTTCTTTGGCGGCACGCATGGCCCACGATTGTAAGTGCTGAACCATCGCACTGCCAGTACTGGACAGCAGTTTCGGCCTTATTGGGCCATCGTCAGCAGTACCCAGGCAGGCATAGTTTGAACGGGTGGCGTCAGAAGGTCACGTAGCACGTGATTCCTCCCGTAAGGGTGCGCTAACACATCACTAAAAGTCCACAGCAAAACCAGTGAGGTATATAAAAGAAAAAAAACAACACGGTGTTCTTTGGCTGCACGCATGGCATATGTTTGTAAGTGCTCAAACGTCGCAGTGCCAGTACTGGACAGAACTTTCGGCCTTTTTGGGCCGTCGTCAGAAGTACGCAAGTAAGCAACGTTTGAACGGGTGGCGTCAGAAGGTCACGTAGTACGTGATTCCTCCCGTAAGGGTGTGCTAACACACAATTAAAGCCCAGTGCAAAACCAGTGAGGTACATAAAAGAAAAAAGAACAAGGTGTCCTTTGGCGGCACGCATGGCCCATGATTGTAAGTGCTGAAACGTCACACTGCCAGTACTGGACAGCAGTTTCGGCCTCATTGGGCATCGTCAGCAGTACGCAAACAGGCAACGTTTGAACGTGTGGTCTCAGATGGTCACATAGCACATCATTCCTCCCGTAAGGGTGTGCTAACACACAACTAAAGCCCAGTACAAAACTAGTGAGGTACATAAAAGAAAAAGAACAAGGTGTTCTTTGGCTGCACGCATGGCACATGATTGCAAGTGCTGAAACGCCGCACTGAGAGTACTGGACAGCAGTTTCGGCCTTATTGGGCTATCGTCAGCAGTACGCAGGCAGGTAACGTTTGAACGGGTGGCGTCAGAAGGTCACGTACCACGTGATTCCTCCCGTCAGGGTGTGGTAACACACCACTGAAAGCCAAGTGCGAAACCAGTGAGGAATATAAAAAAACGAAAAACACGGAGCTCTTTGGCTGCACGCATGGCGCATGTTTGTAAGTGCTCAAACGTCGCACAGCCAGTACTGGACAGCAGTTTCGGCCTTATTGGGCCATCGTCAGCAGTACGCAAACAGGCAACATTTGAACGTGTGGCGTCAGATGGTCACATAGCACATGATTACTCCCGTAAGGGTGTGCTAACACACAACTAAAGCCCAGTACAAAACTAGTGAGGTACATAAAAGAAAAAGAACAAGGTGTTCTTTGGCTGCACGCATGGCACATGATTGTAAATGCTGAAACGCCGCACTGCCAGTACTGGACAGCAGTTTCGGCCTTATTGGGCCATCGTCAGCAGTACCCAGGCAGGCAACGTTTAAATGGGTGGCGTCAGAAGGTCACGTAGCACTTGATTCCTCCGTCAGGATGTGCTAACACACCACTAAAGCCCAGTGCGAAACCAGTGAGGTATATCAGGAAAAAAAAAACACGGAGCTCTTTCGCGGCTCGCATAGCATATGCTTGTAAGTGCTCAAACGTCGCATTGCCAGTACTGGACAGCAGTTTCGGCCTTTTTGGGCCGTCGTCAGCAGTACGCAAGCAGGCAACGTTTGAACGGGTGGCGTCAGAAGGTCACGTAGCACGTGATTCCTCCTGTAAGGGTGCGCTAATACATCACTAAAAGTCCACAGCAAAACCAGTGAGGTATATAAAAGTAAAAAGAACACGGTGTTCTTTGGCTGCACGCATGGCATATGTTTGTAAGTGCTCAAACGTCGCAGTGCCAGTACTGGACAGAAGTTTCGGCCTTTTTGGGCTGTCGTCAGAAGTACGCAAGCAGGCAACGTTTGAACGGGTGGCGTCAGAAGGTCACGTAACACGTGATTCCTCCCGTAAGGGTGTGCTAACACACAATTAAAGCCGAGTGCAAAACCAGTGAGGTACATAAAAGAAAAAGAACAAGGTGTCCTTTGGCGGCACGCACGGCCCATGATTGTAAGTGCTGAAACGTCGCACTGGCAGTACTGGACAGCAGTTTCGGCCTTATTGGGCCATCGTCAGCAGTACGCAAACAGGCAACGTTTGAACGTGTGGCGTCAGATGGTCACATAGGACATCATTCCTCCCGTAAGGGTGTGCTAACACACAACTAAAGCCCAGTACAAAACTAGTGAGGTACATAAATGAAAAATAACAAGGTGTTCTTTGGCTGCACGCATGGCACATGATTGTAACTGCTGAAACGCGGCACTGCCAGTACTGGACAGCAGTTTCGGCCTTATTGGGCCATCGTCAGCAGTACGCAGGCAGGTAACGTTTGAACGGGTGGCGTCAGAAGGTCACGTACCACGTGATTCCTCCCGTCAGGGTGTGGTAACACACCACTGAAAGCCAAGTGCGAAACCAGTGAGGTATATAAAAAAAAACGAAAAAAAACACGGAGCTCTTTGGCTGCACGCATGGCGCATGTTTGTAAGTGCTCAAACGTCTCACAGCCAGTACTGGACAGCAGTTTCGGCCTTATTGGGCCATCGTCAGCAGTACGCAAACAGGCAACATTTGAACGTGTGGCATCGGATGGTCACATAGCACATGATTCCTCCCGTAAGGGTGTGCTAACACACAATTAAAGCCCAGTGCAAAGCCAGTGAGGTACATAAAAGAAAAAAGAACAAGGTGTTCTTTGGCGGCACGCATGGCCCACGATTGTAAGTGCTGAACCATCGCACTGCCAGTACTGGACAGCAGTTTCGGCCTTATTGGGCCATCGTCAGCAGTACCCAGGCAGGCATAGTTTGAACGGGTGGCGTCAGAAGGTCACGTAGCACGTGATTCCTCCCGTAAGGGTGCGCTAACACATCACTAAAAGTCCACAGCAAAACCAGTGAGGTATATAAAAGAAAAAAAACAACACGGTGTTCTTTGGCTGCACGCATGGCATATGTTTGTAAGTGCTCAAACGTCGCAGTGCCAGTACTGGACAGAACTTTCGGCCTTTTTGGGCCGTCGTCAGAAGTACGCAAGTAAGCAACGTTTGAACGGGTGGCGTCAGAAGGTCACGTAGTACGTGATTCCTCCCGTAAGGGTGTGCTAACACACAATTAAAGCCCAGTGCAAAACCAGTGAGGTACATAAAAGAAAAAAGAACAAGGTGTCCTTTGGCGGCACGCATGGCCCATGATTGTAAGTGCTGAAACGTCACACTGCCAGTACTGGACAGCAGTTTCGGCCTTATTGGGCATCGTCAGCAGTACGCAAACAGGCAACGTTTGAACGTGTGGCCTCAGATGGTCACATAGCACATCATTCCTCCCGTAAGGGTGTGCTAACACACAACTAAAGCCCAGTACAAAACTAGTGAGGTACATAAAAGAAAAAGAACAAGGTGTTCTTTGGCTGCACGCATGGCACATGATTGCAAGTGCTGAAACGCCGCACTGAGAGTACTGGACAGCAGTTTCGGCCTTATTGGGCTATCGTCAGCAGTACGCAGGCAGGTAACGTTTGAACGGGTGGCGTCAGAAGGTCACGTACCACGTGATTCCTCCCGTCAGGGTGTGGTAACACACCACTGAAAGCCAAGTGCGAAACCAGTGAGGAATATAAAAAAACGAAAAACACGGAGCTCTTTGGCTGCACGCATGGCGCATGTTTGTAAGTGCTCAAACGTCGCACAGCCAGTACTGGACAGCAGTTTCGGCCTTATTGGGCCATCGTCAGCAGTACGCAAACAGGCAACATTTGAACGTGTGGCGTCAGATGGTCACATAGCACATGATTACTCCCGTAAGGGTGTGCTAACACACAACTAAAGCCCAGTACAAAACTAGTGAGGTACATAAAAGAAAAAGAACAAGGTGTTCTTTGGCTGCACGCATGGCACATGATTGTAAATGCTGAAACGCCGCACTGCCAGTACTGGACAGCAGTTTCGGCCTTATTGGGCCATCGTCAGCAGTACCCAGGCAGGCAACGTTTAAATGGGTGGCGTCAGAAGGTCACGTAGCAGTTGATTCCTCCGTCAGGATGTGCTAACACACCACTAAAGCCCAGTGCGAAACCAGTGAGGTATATCAGGAAAAAAAAAACACGGAGCTCTTTCGCGGCTCGCATAGCATATGCTTGTAAGTGCTCAAACGTCGCATTGCCAGTACTGGACAGCAGTTTCGGCCTTTTTGGGCCGTCGTCAGCAGTACGCAAGCAGGCAACGTTTGAACGGGTGGCGTCAGAAGGTCACGTAGCACGTGATTCCTCCTGTAAGGGTGCGCTAATACATCACTAAAAGTCCACAGCAAAACCAGTGAGGTATATAAAAGTAAAAAGAACACGGTGTTCTTTGGCTGCACGCATGGCATATGTTTGTAAGTGCTCAAACGTCGCAGTGCCAGTACTGGACAGAAGTTTCGGCCTTTTTGGGCTGTCGTCAGAAGTACGCAAGCAGGCAACGTTTGAACGGGTGGCGTCAGAAGGTCACGTAACACGTGATTCCTCCCGTAAGGGTGTGCTAACACACAATTAAAGCCGAGTGCAAAACCAGTGAGGTACATAAAAGAAAAAAAGAACAAGGTGTCCTTTGGCGGCACGCACGGCCCATGATTGTAAGTGCTGAAACGTCGCACTGGCAGTACTGGACAGCAGTTTCGGCCTTATTGGGCCATCGTCAGCAGTACGCAAACAGGCAACGTTTGAACGTGTGGCGTCAGATGGTCACATAGCACATGATTCCTCCTGTAAGGGTGTGCTAACCAGTGTTGCGGATTTGAATCCACGGATTTGATTTAAATCCACCGGAGGGCTGGCGGATTTGATTTGCGATTTGATTTTGCAAAAAAATAAGGGCAGGATTTGGATTTGGATTGAATCGCATTTTCCACTAATGATTTGGATTTGGATTCAATCGCATTTTCCACGAATGATTTGGATTTGGATTCAATCCCATTTTCCACGAATGATTTGGATTTGGATTCAATCGCCCCTTTTTCAGCGGATTTGCGCGTGGATTTCGCCAAGCTCCCTCACAAGATGCATCGATTTGAAATTGAGCGAAGCGCCGTTTCGCATTCTACACAAATTGATGTGACCTTGTCTGAAATATGCACACGCACAAGCGGCGTCCTCTCTCCAGAGCGGCAGGAGTAGCAGTTTTGTTCCAATCACTTCCCCTCACCGCACCGAGGGAACACCAGGTGCAGTTCTTTGAACGCAGTTAACGTTATTCTGTCGATTGGACGGCACCTTTCCCATGGACCTCTAGCTGAGTCTTCAAGCACGACCCGTTTCAAGCTTGCCAAATCATGTCGCGAAATTCTTGGTCTTCGCCATCATATTGAACGCATATAGGTACACGAATTCACGTCAAAACAAAGTAAAAACGAATAATAAATATATCACACCCTATCATTTCGTGATTTCGGGAATTAAAGCCTTTCCTACTCCACGGACAATCATGGCAAGATGTGCCACTCTTCCTCGCATACCTTTTTTTTCCCCTTGATTACAACAGTCTGTACTGCGCGAGGAAAATTTTTACAAAGCGCCCCGAAACGTCAGCATTAAAATAGACCCATGGGCTCAGGGGCGGATTTAAGGGTCTGTGATGGGGGGGGGGGGGGGCGGTCTTAAGGAAATCTCGTGCTTTGCGGCGTAGCATCGTCCAGGAGATAGGGTTTTTACATAGGGAACACGACCGTATGGGAGGCGGTTGCCCCCCCCCCCCCCCGCCCCTGCTACATGTTTAGTATAAGTGTTCGTAACATGTCGCACGATTTATTAAGTATCCATTTAATTGTGACCCCCAGGGTATAGTAACCAACGACCTGTGGTCTTTTGAGTACTGATGGTAGAAATCGACGCAGGCGTGTGTTTTTGGGCGTAGCTGAGCCTAGGCCCGCGATAGGAATTCCTCCACTCAGGCGTGTTCGCCCGGTGCTAAATGACGAGGAGGTTCCTGACCCAAAATCCGCTTTTGGGAAGGTGTACCATACCTACCAACTCCACACTGTTCATGCCCCGTGAAGCCCGAGTCAACACCAACACGATACGTGATGATGGAGATGGGGGTTGTGCACCACCTCTCCCAGAGCGAGCCAGTCATCTACGATTCAATGCACTTTTAGTATCACCTTTTCTATTTTGGTGTAAAACAAAAATTTAAGGGCACTTCACGAATTACGTGTTGGCAATGCAACACGGATGTTGCATTTGGATGCCTTCAACTCAACTCCCATCATTCATTCATTACATCTCTTCCACTGGCATTGCGCAATTCCGCGCGGTGGAGTGGTCAGCTGTCGCCTACGCGCCGGCGAGGAGAGCCGTCTGAACCAACGGGGAATTAAACGATGGAGCACGAGTTTTTTTTCGTGAGGAGGAATCTAATGCTATCACACTGCAGGCCGACGCAGCTCTGGGCTCGGGCAATGCTCGGTACTGCCTAGCTCTGGGGGAAGTATTCATGCCCTCCAAAACGCGGCCGGTGTTAGCTTCCAGCTAATCGTACGGCTGCTGGTCGCGCGTAAAATACATTCAACGATCCCAGCGATCCGAAATGGCTGCGCGTCTTCAACCTTTAAGAAGGAGCACGATCGGCATGCCCGTTGCCCGCACAGGGGGTGCGAACGCTAGAGGTGACACGGTCAGGTCGCCTTCTGTCCACTCTTGGGTAGTTCCATTTTAAATCGACAAGCGTGGGAAATTGACAATTTTTAATTTCCATGAAAAAATATATATGTTAGATAGCATCTCGATTGATGTCAAATGCAACAATTTCGAGCTCCATCCGATGAACCGTTTCCGATATGGAGAGGCGGAAGGTTGCGGCGGCGTATGTTGGTTCGAATTTTTTCCCAACTTTGACCTCATAGCAACGCGCTTCTTGCTTTACCACATCCTTCAAATTTGGCTGATAAAAATTATGGGTTCAAGACAGCACGCGGAAAAAGTCCCGTGACTCCTACTTTAAAGGGGCGCTACGAAAAAAATCACGAACACAGCACCTCCGGCAAAAAAGGTACGATTCGGAACTTTTATTGTTCATGAGCGGGTACACGCATTCCCTTGAAGGTAGATTCATTAGAACCGCTAACTCATTCTCTACCGAGTGGTATAGATATCATTTATATAGCTCCTGTGGTAGAGCGAGCAGACGGCTGTAGAAGCAACTCGCCAAATTGCTCCCCCCAATCGCCCCCCCCCCCGAAACGTCAGTTTATACATTGAATTTCCCTCTCCCCCTCGCCCACTACGCGCTCCGACAAAGAAACCGCCCCGCCCCCCAAATCGAGCGTCTGGATCCGCCCCTGACACAGGCTGATACGTGGTGACTGATAGTCTGGTACACGGCGAGCAGGCGTAACCGAAAATGTCTTTCTAAACTCAAAAATTTGTCCTAAAATATGAATAAAATTTTGGCCAGCGGATTGATAGGTTGGCCCTTTATATCCTCGTCAATCAGACGAAATTTATTGCTCTTTGTGCCACGTCACGCTGTTATTTAAGCGTTGTTTAGTGAATATGTGCAGTATTAGTAATTTGTAGACACGGTTATATAGGTCTAGTAATGCTACTGCACGAATTTTGGCTCTCGGATTTGTCAAAAGATTCGATAAATCCGGATTTAAAAGCGGATTTGATTTAGGTCCGGAAAAACAAATCCGGATTTAAAAGGATTTGATTTAACGTGTCAAAATTAAATCCGGACTTGATTTGGATTTGATTTACTACCTTCAGAAAAAATGCGGATTTGATTTAAATCCGATTTGAGCGGCCAAATCCGCAACACTGGTGCTAACACACAACTAAAGCCCAGTACAAAACTAGTGAGGTACATAAAAGAAAAAGAACAAGGTGTTCTTTGGCTGCACGCATGGCACATGATTGTAAGTGCTGAAACGCCGCACTGAGAGTACTGGACAGCAGTTTCGGCCTTATTGGGCTATCGTCAGCAGTACGCAGGCAGGTAACGTTTGAACGGGTGGCGTCAGAAGGTCACGTGCCACGTGATTCTTCCCGTCAGGGTGGGGTAACACACCACTGAAAGCCCAGTGCGAAACCAGTAAGATATATATAAAAAAAACGAAAAACACGGAGCTCTTTGGCTGCACGCATGGCGCATGTTTGTAAGTGCTCAAACGTCGCACAGCCAGTACTGGACAGCAGTTTCGGCCTTATTGCGCGATCGTCAGCAGTACGCAGGCAGGCAACGTTTGAACGGGTGGTGTCAGAAGGTCTTAGCACGTGATTCCTTCCGTCAGGGTGTGCTACCACTCCACTAAAGCCCAGTGCGAAACCAGTGAGGTATATCAGAAAAAAAAAACACGGAGCTCTTTGGCTGCACGCATGGCATATGTTTGTAAGTGCTCAAACGCCGCACTGCCAGTACTGGACAGCAATTTCGGCCTTATTGGGCCATCGTCAGCAGTACGCATGCAGGCAAGGTTTGAACGGGTGGCGTCAGAAGGTCACGTAGCACTTGATTTCTCCCGTAAGGGTGTGCTAACACACCACTAAAGCCCAGTGCGAAACCAGTGAGGTTTGTCAGAAAAAAAAAAACACGGAGCTCTTTGGCTGCACGCATGGCATATGTTTGTAAGCGCTCAAACGTCGCACTGCCAGTACTGGACAGCAGTTTCGGCCTTATTGGGTCATCGTCAGCAGTCCGTAAGCAGGCAACGTTTGAACAGGTGGCGTCAGAAGGTCACGTAGCACGTGATTCCTCCCGTAAGGGTGTGCTAACACACAACTAAAGCCCAGTGCAAAACCAGTGAGGTATATAAAAGAAAAAAGAACAACGTGTTTTTTGGCTGCACGCATGGCACATGATTGCTGAAACGTCGCAGTGCCAGTACTGGACAGCAGTTTTGGCCGTATTGGGCCATCGTCAGCAGCACGCAGGCAGGCAACGTTTGAACGGGTGGCGTCAGAAGGTCATGTAGCACGTGATTCCTTCCGTCAGGGTGTGCTAACACATAACTAAAGCCCAGTGCTAAACCAGTCAGGTATATCGTATTTTTTTCGCAATTTAAATGATATCTTGGGGGCTGTGGCGGGTGACGTGGGGATTCGATCAATCTGCCTGCCTAGATTGGCGGCACGGGGAAGCAATGAAATGGAGTCCTGTTGGTAGAAAAACAGAAATAAATGCATAAAAAGCGTAACTGGGAGATCTTGTTTCAATTTTAATGGCTAGTTGTAATATTGCAACATATTAGAACCTCGAACCGGTTCCGGACCGGTTTGCAGCCTCATCGAACAGGTTAATCGGGTTAGGTTAATCGAACCGATATATGTGAACTCCGGAGCTGAACAGGAACCGAACCGTTATGTCTGAACCCGAACCCGAAACAAACCGAAAACGCTTCGGTTCGACGCTCTGGTGCTTAGAACACAAAAGCATACTGCAGAAATGCAACAACGTGTGAAAGATTACATTATCAAGGCATGTAAGGCGTAGAGACTATATGCCCATACCAGTTTCATTTGATGACGTTGGCATTTTTATGCAATTCAAAATATTTTGGATGAACACCTGCCATATAGTAGGTGTTTCGCAGCGGAAACCATAGAGTTACAGTATATGCACGTATGCTGTTTACTGTAGACGCATATTTACGGTAATTTCTGTCAAATAATGCTTCACGCATGCACAACCGCAATAAATACAAGTCAGGAAACAAACTTTAGTATATATGTCCGCACACAGCGTTGAGAACCGGAAAGCTCGAGACCTGAATAAGATTCGAAACTAAGCTCATTGTTCCACCGAGAAAATACAGCCACGGGGACACCATAAAAATTATAACAGCTTCTACTTACCTCCACGACTTTCCCCAAATGAGCTCCGCGGTTGCCCGAGCAGCTTCTGAGTCTGGCATCAGTAGGCCAGGTGCAAAGCGGAGCTTCAGTCGAGGGGTCCACCAGGCTTGTTGCGACGAAATAGTCGTCTTCCAGTAGGCTGCTAAAACGTTTGTTAATTTCTTGCAGTAGACTAGCTTGCAGTTGCTTGAACCTGGAACGGACACATGATATTGTTGTGTCTGTATAGAGGTAGTGCAATTAAGAAATTTGAATTTGTGAATGTCTACACGCATGTGACAAGTGCAGCACGATGCGAAAAAATGTTCTTTTTGCCGTGAATGTGTTGCTTTTGTTGAAGCAATGCGGAACCATATAGTTACTCGGGCATTTTGTATTGGCAGAGTTGTATGAATCAGGTGCAAATGCAAAGGTGGAGCACAGCGGAAGTCATCCCGTCCCCCTGCAGTCGGTTTGTCGCATCATTCAGGGGCTTCAGAAGGGAACCCAGTTGCTCCAGCCTTTCATGAGTCACAGTCGGTGGCGACAACTCTATACGCTTGCTGGGGTGCTCTTCGTTGTACTGTAGTACCAGGAACTCAACCGCGATGTACACCTCGTCCTGGAAGTTTAAGGCGAATAGTTATATTAAGCTCATAGCCATACACTTCTCTGATGTGTGTGGCTTCTAAAAAACAACACAATATAACGATGGCATGGGGCATTTCGCCAGATCGCACACTATCCCAGCACAAACGATGGGACATTGCGGACAAATCGTGCTTTCAGCTGGATATCACTATACATTTATCCTTCAGGTGAAACTATCTCTCTGTGCATTTTCCAGCCTCTGAACTGGACCTAAAGCCTTGTCTCACCACTGTTACATGTCAAGGGGTGAATTATGTTTAAGGACGAATCACGCATGTACTCAACATGTGCACCCATGTAATATTATAGGCAGAGGTGTCCAAATACCAAAACTCAGAATGCTAATAGTTTTCGATTAGCCGAATTCAAGAGTTTCTGCAGTCTTATCGCATACTTTTATTTGTGAGCGTTGACAAACAAGTGCACCTCAACAGAACAAATCAAAATTCAGGAATAAATGAAAACAAAATTTGATTGACTCCTATACAGAAAAAAAGATTGGCTGACAATCAGAAGAAAAAAATGTTGCTGAACCAATGCACAAGAATACCCTTACACGCTGCAAAAGCTTATTTACAGTCAGCTTCCCCCATAAGCTCGCGTGCGTGGTGAGTCCGCTTTAGGAACGGAACAATCGACGAACTAACCACTGACCTTTCTTGGAAATCCCCATTGAATATGTCACTAACAACGCCAACCGCACCCTCGGATATATTAGGGGAAATTTTTCTATGACTCCTGTAGATCCAAAGTAATACTACATAAGACTCTAGTTCGTCCCAAACTTGAATATGCATCATCTGTCTGAGACCCAACTCACTCCACATTAATCCTTCAACTTGAGAGCATTCGAAACCGCGCGGCTCGTTTTATCCTATCAAACTTCAACAGAACAGCGAGTGTTACATCTATGAAGGCTTCCCCCCATTATTCAATTCAATTCAATTTCAATTTATTTCCTCGCAGTTGGGAGAGCAGCAAAAGGCCAATGAGGCTTGACACCGGCTCCTCCCCCAAGTTCACTATTTACAGCAGCAATACAATAACGATCACAGCGTACAGACCAATATTGTAACAATTACCAAAATGAAAGTAAGAAAAAGGGAAAGAAGAAATATAATGCCTATAATACAAACAAATCAACTAACAGTTCAAGGTTGACTCAATTAACAGTTAAGTACCCAACATCAAGCGACAGAGGATTCCTTTTGACATCAACAATGGGTCTGGTGACGTTCCACCATACTGATTGAAAACAAATAGTGACATATACGTCAAAGACTGCTTGCCGTAGTTTGCTCGATGGAATGGGACACACCAAATCCTATGTCGAAAAGAATACATAGATGTCAGCGTAGTTAACTGACATAGTTCTAGAAATGTCTTATCTTCACGGACGCTTATTGAATAATATTGAATAAGTTAAGGTAAGCTTATAGTTGTAGAATTTTGGTATCGGAATAGTATTGTACTGTTCAAATAATTCCGCAGTATGAGACAGTCGGCTGCACCAGCAATAATCCTTATAGCCCTTTTTTGCAGGACAAACAGCTCGTGAATATTCCCAGCCGTCGTTTTTCCCCACACTAAGAAACAATAATTGTACCGTGAATAAAATAAAGAATTGTAAAGCAGCAATTTAATGTTACCTAGAAGAACATAACTATGTCTGCCTAAAACGCCATTTATAGCAGCAAGTTTTTTGGCGACATACGATACATGGTTGTCAAATTGCAGATGTTCCGAAAAGATTACCCTTAACATTTAAAGCTAGGGACTACATCAAGTTTATGACCGTCATAATAGAAACGTCTTGAGTTATGATTATCCCTTTAGGTCGAAACAGCAACATTATCACTTGAACCTCTATCACTACGTCGGAAACAGAGGCGCCTCACTCTTTTTCATGCCATTTATTTTCACAACACAATACTAAAAAACATTCGCTCACTGCACCCTGGTTTATCTCATCGCATCGATCATCAACATAAGGTGGGTAGTGCAAGACCGATTTATTATCTAACTCTTCTGTACCCCGAACAAGTTTGGACTGGAACCACCTTCCGTCTTCAGCAATATATACTGACCCAACCAATTTTCAACTGTGTATTGCAAATCTCAAATAACCACTCCCCTCTATAGTGCTGGGCCATGAGGGTATAAATAAATAAATAAATCGCGAGCACATTCAAAACCAAACAGCCAACCCCTTCGTCTTCCTTGCCGGGGGGGGGGGGGGCGTGCACACGGGACTGGCGCTCAGTGCGTCCACGCAGACGCTTCAACTTCGCCCGTCTCCGTGCTCTTTTCACGTTCTTCGAGCTCTGGAATATTCCCAATCAATTTTTCGTTCCAATCCTTCGACCAATGGACGGCACTTCTTTTTTGCCATTCCGTAAGCTAAGTGCTCTCGGTTACGCCCCTAGGGGTTCGTAAATGCCCCAAAATAAGGTGAAAGGATACACTCTGAGGCTGGGCGACATCTAACAGGACAACCGCAAACCAAGCCTCACCGCCTATAAACAATCAACTGGAAAGGCAGTGGTTGAAAAGGAGTGAAAGGGGGAGGAAAGTGGTGGTATGAGCAGTAGTTTATCAAGAATCCTAAGCACGGAGGGGTGTTGGAAAAAATGGGGGGTCATTGTTATAATTAGGTCATTAGAGCTTAACATTTCACTACCGACATGTGCCTAAATCTGAATGGTACCCCCTGTACGGGGTACACAGGTGAAAAAGCTAGGGGGTGTCACTGAACATTTGGTGGACGTGTAGGGGGGGTCTGGATAAATGATTGGCAAGAGTAAATGGTTGAAAATGAACTTCACGACATAGCATGCTCCTAGCCAACCATCAGCCGGAGTGACGTCGTTCTCTTCCCTGATTTGTTGAAAACGAGAGGCGTACACCTTTTGTGAGACTTATGCATAAATGTTGTCGCAAAAAAGCGTACGCCCCGCGCTTTCCACAAATCAAGAGTGATAGAGGTATCACTCTCTACAAAGGTTGGCGTTCGTCGTGCTCTGTGATGAAGCTTTGTTTTAGGAGTGTAGGTTGTACGGTCCAGCAACCTTTGGATTGCAGGTCCGACCATCTACCAATCGAGCTACCCTGACACGACCCTCCAAGGAAAGGATGGTCGTGGCTCAGTTGATAGAGGTGAAATGGGAGGTTCAATTGGTAGAGCATCGGACCTGCAATCCGAAGGTTGCGGGGTCATGCCTCGCTCCGGCCTGGCCTTTTCAACCACTGCCTTCTTTGAAGTTGGTTACCAAAAATAGAAATTTACAAACTACAAACACAAAAAGTTCCTCTACTGACGTTCTTGGGACATAAATATAAAATTCACATAGAACTGTGTCAGCCATTGTAGTGCAGCAACAATGGAGTTCCAGCGGGTGCCTCCTGTTGGAACCAAGTCCTTCCCACAGCGCACTTCAGTGCACTGGTCGCGGTGGGCGATCGTTTGAATATGTTGATATGTTGACACAATTTTCCGAAGTTCACAGACGCCATCATCTGCCTTAATAGCGGCGTTTACTGCCAACTGCAACGTGTGAGCAGCGCATCGTACACGCTTGGACGGCTTGACAGCTGTGAGCACATCTACATCAGGCTCGAGAACGTCCTCTTCAACGTCCTCTCCAGCCTCATCTGTTCTTCGCCACTTTTCTGCAAAAAAAGTTCCACCATATCGAACGCCTTTGTCATGTTGGACGCGTTGTCACAGATGACAGCCCTCACTTTTGTAGGTGCTACACTACAGTACAGTGCTTTTGTAGGTTCTTTGAGGACACCCTGGAACACCTCTCGTATGCTGTCACCAGTGTGTTTTCCTGAGAAGTACTTGAATGCCAGGGTCAGTGTCTCCAGTTCCCACCCACACAACCACGGTACGTCCTGAGGCGACAATCAGATGTTCATAAGCTATCCTGGATTGTCCGAATGACATACTATGGGACATCATTCGTACTACCATTGCAACAGCCGGGGACTTGATTTGGGCAATCCCGGTGCTGTCCCTTGTGACATTTTCAGGATGTTTTTCTGGGCATTCTAGGACGTGAATGCAGTATCCCCCTCCACCCGTATGCTATACAGGGTGTCCCAAAAAACGTGTCACTGAATTGTAATAAACAAAACTACGCCACTCAGAATCATGCCGTCAACCGCATTTGTTGTTACTAGGTTTCTGCCGCTTCTTGATGTGCATGTCATGTAATCTAAGTTAAATTATGTAATTTTTTTGCGAATCGAACTCAGAAATTTGCCAATTAAATGTCACTTTTTTACCCCACCAACATGAAGAGCTTGCCGATTTTATTCAAAATCATGATAATTGACAGTGATATTCAATATCTATCCTGTCGGGAAGAATAGCCGAACATCATGTTTTTCGGGCACTGGAGTATAACTGGAGTATATTTTGTTAGCGCAGTCGCTGCCAGTTCGAAGGAAGGAGGTTGGAAACCCAACCCACAGAGTGATAGTAGTAGAAAAAGTGACGGTTCATGAAATTGGAAGAGGGAAGGTACTGTCACAGCCATAGCTGGACTCGATAAGCAATGTCTACAGTGCCGGTGTGGACTGGGTTTCCAAACTCCTTTCGTCGGACTGACAATGACTCCGCTGAAAGATTCGTGGTTCGCTATCCTCCGCGAGCTCCATACGGCATGATTTTTGGCTGTTTTATTTTCGGTACGATAGCTCCTCAACATCCCTGTTAATTATCATTAATTTGAGTAAATTCGGCACGCTCTTCGTATTGGCGGGGTAAAAAAGTGACACTTACTTGGCAAATTTCCGAGCCTAGTAAGAACAAATGCCGGTGACCACATGATTTTATGTGGCATAGTTTTTTTTTATTAAAATACAATGACACGTTTTCTGGGCACCCTGTATACACATCATATAATGCACACTACTCCATCACACGAGCCTGTTCAAAGTGAATTGTAATTTTATTGAATATTCTGCATTCCTACACAAGAACCTCATCTGTATATCACCTGGCAACAAGCTAGCTACGGTAACATGTCAACATCAGTTCGTTGAATGAGCACCTAGATCTACGAGATAAATAGGTGAGTACCTTGAGAAATGCAGGAGGTTAACTAAGTTACAAGCACCAAAACGGGAATATAGAAGCAACCTAGCCCAGACTCTCCGGTACGCCAAAAAATATGAAAATTGCTCGCAAAGATATTACAGTGTAGCACTGACATGTAGTATAAACAACAACTACCACCAAGGAATATTGGAGACACAGTTTAAGTAGGAAATTGTACTGAAACAAATTTGCACACAAACTTCCTCTTGCCCTTTTGACCAACCCAGCTGAACTCTGCAGCAACGCACTCCGTCAGAAGGTGCTCGATTATTTTTCGTGCAGATTGCTTTACTTCACTCCGCCGAAGCCGAGCAAGCCCTTGAACCTGAAAGTTCGAAATGCTCCAAAAGCTCACCAAACTAACCAAAAAATATTGCCACTGACTTCACGGAAAACAAAATGGAGGCTTTACCTGTTCTTTCCGGACGACTGATGGTGTGCTCGCGATCTGATGATGTTTCCTGCATAAATTGTATTCAACATCATGAGCTCATGTAATTTAATGACACGAATAATTTTACCCCCAATTTGAAAAGAATCAGAAAACTTTTGGCTCTGGACTTGAGCACATGTAATCATATGACACCTATAGTTCGAGCAGTTTCTGAGCAAAAATGTCCGAATATAAATAACTGACCAGTACCACAATGCTCCTGTTCCCGAGATTATGAGTTGGACTAAAACTATGCGATGCAAATCAGTATTTCCTAAGTGTGTACACGGAACATAGACCTTTAATGCAAATGGCATCAGATAAACATGGCAAGATAATGTTGGAAGTTCTACAGATTTTAAGAGCTCTGAGTGGTGCACGACTACAAGTCATGAATGCAGTTCATACAACTATACAACAATATCTGGCGGTTACTGCACCTGCTCGTTCAGACTTGCGACATGAAGATCAACTGTCCTACACAAGCCGCTTGCCCATTGTCGTAACATAGCTTGTGCAAGACTTCAGGAAGAAAATGCGTAATGGAGCATCTCACTACAGAAATAAAAAGCCGTTCATATTCTTATGCGGTCAGAGCACGTGGGACTGAGGAGTTGCAACACAGAAGGAAACACAATTCAACAGGCTGCGTATACGCGTCAACATGCTAACAGACGTTCTTATGTTGGAAACAGACTCCGAGTTGATGCTGATGCTACCTGGTCGCATATAACTATGAGGGCACTGTGACTGTGCTTAGTTTTGGTTTGAAAGACCGGGAAAGGTAACGACTCACAGGAACTACCCTATTGCATAATCATTTTTTGCAACCTACTAAGGTACGTGGAGTTGCGTGCACAACTCTGTCAACTTTTGGTTGTATATTTATTTTATTTGTTTTATTATGCTATTTATTTGTTTATTTTTATGTGCATGAAATATTTGCACATGTTTGTGCAACTTAGATGGTTTCAAAAATCGTGTGTTGAATACACAGAGACCTAATAAAGCGAAATGACAGCATTATTTGGATTCCCCCTAGGGCTGTGGAAAACTGAAGTCACTTGATATCCGAGTGGTCTAACTCTGCTGACGAGTGTTTGACAGCCTTTTATTTGTCTCATCTCACCGACCAACAATGAGGCATGAGGAATGCTTCAATCTGCGTGTAACTTCGACTTGTCTGCTTAGACGTTACTGCAGAAATCTTGCAGTGAAATTTGCCAATGAACTGTACAACCACAGTTCATACGACAATGCACTTGACATTAACCCTTTTAATATGCTGTTGTACGCGTTGTACATGTGTTGTGCTGTCTGCAATGACACACAATTAGTGTGAAATCATTGATCAGTGCGATCAGACTCAGGCAAGGCATCGTGCTCTATGCCAGGAAGAATGAATCATCCAAGAGATCCATATGTAAGACTACGTAAAAACATAAAATCAAGTAATCAGAAATAAAATGAGTGTTGGACTACATATAAAAATATTTCTGTAACATGTCAATAGAGCTTAGCCATTATGTGACACATACAATATATGTAGTTTGTGGATCCATTTCTTTTATTCAAGCGATTTGCCTTTTTGCTATACATTATGTACATTGTATTTTAATGTGGCATGAAAGTTGAAAGAGAATTACACCTACCATGTGCGTAGGGAATTCATATCACATGATTTGAAAGGGAAATTCGGATATAACATGATACATGAGCCACAGGATGACTGTAGGATATCTGTGGGACGTATGGTTTTATTGTCCCAAAGGACATCGCTAATAGACATCCAGAAGATATCCTATTTATGTCAGTTTCTGGCAAAGACATTTTGACCATTTCAGGACGTCTACTGACATTGATAATTGTGTGGCTTTATAAGGGTCTAGTAAATAGTCCAATCTTTTTCTAGCAAATAGATGTTGCCTGAAATGTTCCATCTGGTTAACGCTGCGAACAGTACACAACACACCGATATAACTGGTGTTGTAGGATATTGAACTAAAACTGCTACTGTTGATAATATGCGAACGAGTAGGAATATCGATGTATTTGCTTACTCATCAGCTTGTCAGATCATCAGATCTTGTGCTTACTATGAAGTGCAGTACGTCTAAGCTTACATTCAGTGATGTTATTTTGTTGAACACAGCCAGTGCCACTCTTCGTATTAATAGTGAATTCGGACGACTCCAACCGCGACGGCTTCTATTATGAAGCATGACCACAAGGTGTACTTCGTTACCGACATTCTTGGGAGCGATCTTGATGCCAGGCACCAGACTGTACAGAACAGTGACACGCATCAGAAAGTTGAACATGTTCCTGGCTGTTGGGCTAGGCGGTGGTCTCAATGCCCTAAAGACAGCTTTGACAGCAGCTGCGAGGCCGAGGTTCTCTCCGCCGATCGCGCCCAGGCATTCACGGTAGTAATCCGCAATGGTGCGACTCGCAACGCTGTTGGCTCTGCTGTAAGTGTACGTTGGAATGTAAACTTCGTGGTGAGAACCACAATCCAATCAGAAGTCCGGTATCCTCCTTCAAAGAATTGGCGCCAGTCATGTGATAATCGCCAATGATGAATGTAGCGCGCAACATACCCATGCGCAAAGTAAGTCTTATGTATTTCACTCTTTTCCGAAATTCGTCCTACATACTTGGTGTAGCACACTTCCGTAATAGAATATTTGAGGCTGCGGCTTATTACATTTGTTACGAAGGTGGATTCATGGGACATGAAGGGGTCACTTGAAATACAACGAAAGGAACGACGAAAGCGTTCAGAGGAAGGCATTGTGTATGTGTGTACACTTCGTGCAGAGAAAGTGGAAAGGCTCGCTCTTAGAGAGGACAAAATCTTTTTATTTGCATGTTTTAATCTTCTATTTATGCTAAAATGTAGTCGAGCACATTGTCTCATTCTGACACATTTCTTGACGCACTTGCAACCATTTCAGCCACTGAAGTTGAAAAAGCCTTCTCCATGAAAATGTGAAAAACTCGCACAGTTCCTCGTTTTTCATCTTTTCTCATCCACGAGGAAAGCAGGAGCATAACCAACACATGGGGTTTCCTACATATCCCTCCCCAGTCATCGCCTGGTAATAAAGTTGTTGTTCCACAAATTTGGTAAACCACAATAATGAGGCATTGGCTCGTCTCCCTTTATAGAGCACTCACAAAAAAAAAAGCAAAGAGCCTCGAAAACGAAGTGTCTTCACCTCCTTCCCTGGCGGCAGGCATTCCTTGCACGCCATAAGCAAAGCACATATGCTTTTTCTGCTCTATTGGTGATTATCTTGCCCACGATTAACAGTGCATGTCTGCGATAAAAAGTGTATATTTATCTTGTTGCGATTACCAGTGTGTGTGTGTGTTGAGGATCACCTTGCTGCAATTAACAGAGTGCGCCTTATTGTAATTCTTGCCCATGCTTGCCCGCACTTGTTTGCAATTATCATGTTCCCATAAGAAGTGGTTTGCCCAAACATGTCAGATTACTGTTGCAGTTCTTGTTCATGCACGGCTGCCACTAGCATTTTTTTCTGTCTTTCACGAAAACCGCCATGGTGACGACGATGCTGCCACCTGGTCTGATGTTTTGAAAATACAGCGCCACATGGTCTGACTATCTGCAACCATCATGGCACTGGCCAGCGATGGATATGACTGACCCCAGTAAACCAGATATGTCCAAAGGATATCCTGCGGATATACGGTATCTGACGTTCCAATGTCTCAGGGATATCTGGAAACGTCGCGTTTATATACGTGGAATATCCAGCGGATCAGGGTTTCTTCCTCATTTTGCGATCCTGAGGAAGTCCCAAACATATCCATTCTCGATTTTTGGGTCAGAATAGGACATCCATTGTTCCTCCGGTGGGCCTCTAGTTTTTTTATGTTGAAAGCAATCTTCCAAGCCAATGTACTGGTTCAGGTTTGTTTTATTTGTACCTTTTCGTAGTGACACTGACTCCTGGCAGGCACTCCATGAATAAAAGGGGAAAAAAGCAGATCTGAAGTAGGTACGTATATGTAAATCATGACTAGGGAGTATAGGGAGTATATACAGGGTGGGACATGCACGTGGCATTTGACCTTTGTAAGAAAACGTCTCAACAGAAAAATATGGGATAAGCTGCTGCATTCCGGCCATTAAATTTGCCACCTACTGAAAATAATTTTAGCATGTAATTGATATAAATTATTTTTTTATTGAACTCTGAAATTTGCCTAGTGAATGTAACCTTGTTCTTGCTAAATCAGATAGACCGTGGTTGAATTAGCCAAGCCCACCGCAAAATACCATTCGTAGTAGGCTATAGTTCCATCTCAAATCGAACAATCCGGTACACTCGATGTCTCGAATGAACGGGAAAAAAATATATGTTGGAGCCATCGGTGAGTTAGGAGAAATAAACCTTTCCGAGTTCTCTGCGCTGCGCGGTTCGGGAAACAGGAGAGGAGGAAATAACTGCCCCTCAGAAGACGATGTCGCCGCGCGCAGGTTTGAGCCTTCCCTACAAGGCTATTCCTTGTCGCATTGTAGTAATTTCTTGATCAGCCTTTAGACCACCTAGGGCACAATAGGCACCTGGGTTAGCAGCCCTTACAAAAATTGAAATTTACTTTTTATTGACAAGTAATTGACTTCTTATTGCTTGTATTGACATTTTACTTTCACTGACATTGTATTGACAAAAGTCAATACACTCTCAGTTGACTTTTTATCAACTGTCGGTTGACATACTTTTAATTGACTCACATTGATGTAAGTCAATTGACTATTCATCCACAGTTGGTTGACATGTACTTTTAATTGATTTGTGTTGATATCTGTCAATTGACAATTTATCCACAGTTGGTTGACATACATTTTATTTGCTCATGGTGATATATGAGTCAACTGAACATTTATCCAAAGATAATCACCTCTCAGATTTTTATTCACTAGAGTTAGTATAAGTCAGTCAACGGTCATCCACGGCTACATTTACCGAAAACAACCTCGGGCATGTACAAACAGGCATTGACAGTTGTGATATTCACATATTCAGTGGTCAATGCTTGTGCACTATATTATAGGACCTGACTCATTTTGAGTTGATACATTCAGGTGTTACAGGGTCACTATATTGTGCTTTCTGTCCAGCAAGCTGCCTGTGTAGGGTTGCCACCTCTTCAGTCGGCCTATATATACCAAACACCGAGGGGGAGGGGGTGCAACCGCAATGCAGTGGACTGTGTACATAGACCTGTGAATCAGTACGATGTATGAAAAGCTTTTTTTAAAACCAAACATTGCTTTAGTTCTCTCAGGCTACAAATAACTGGACATCGGGATGAAAACGAGTAGCAGTCGATGGCAACCCAGTCACGCTAACAGGCAAGACAAGCAAGAAGGCCCGTGATTGGCCTCCTGGAATGCATAACTTTTTTTTTTGTTTTGTGAATTTCATTTGCATTGTTCCTAGTGCTGTGTGAACTATCTGAAGCTACACGTTCTATGGAGAGCTGTTACTGCCACACCGCTCTTTCCCCCCCCCCCCCCCCCCCGTCTTGGATTGGACAAAGTGGATTGTGAAGGACTATGTCAAATTCTTGAGCCTTGATAGCTGAGCACTGAGCACAGAGGGTTCGAATAATAGGCTCTTTACACTATCTTCATGTGGATCAACGTAGCTTTGATTGCTCATTCTAGTTATCGCTCAACTTTTGCTGACGATGACGCAAATAAAAAAGTTCTAAGGTTTGTACTGCAACTCAGCCAATTCCCGAACATGTTATATCCAGATTACGCCTTCTCCCCAAAACCGAATGCAAGCCTTGAATTTCCGAACTGTTTGGGTGAAATTCGGACAGGTGGCAAACCTACGCCTGCGGTTAAAGTGCATATATTGGTCAAACATACATACCTCACTATTTATATGGACTAGCACCACATGTTGTAACGTCAAACGTGTTTTGCATACTTATTGTTGCACTCAAATAGCTACATAACACATTCATATAAATTGATAGCAAATAGTGTACACGATATATAAAACATCATACGTGATTACAATCAGGGGAAAAAATTGGGTTTAAACAGAACTGCTCATATACTGATTCCGAATGGAATAACTGGGGGTAAGCTGGTTTAACCCTAAGAAGTCAGACCCTAGCTATAGCTCACAGTACAAAGAATGGTGGCAATGAGAAAAAAAAATTGAACCATGAATATATTGAAGAATGTAATATAGCAGATATTAGTTGCCTCCACGGGATCCTTACTGCTTTTACAAAACAAAGCCCAAACTAGCAAGACGGCATAGGATATGCACGATACAACACACTGGGGATACAAATGTCGATACAATATGTTCACTTGGCGCTTAGACATTTCAGTACACAAAGGACTCAGTGTGTCTGGAAAAATTGGAATTCGGGTGGCACAGTTGATCCACATTCTTCGAAATCAAGATATCTCTTAAAAAATTGACAAAACCAGACAATATTTAACCTGCCTGAAAGTTTCATTTTGCTTCAAGTATTAAATTTTCGTTCCCTGAGCACAGATACTTTTTGCCACCAAGAATAAGTGCTAAACACTTCTGTATGTGAGTAGCCGGCACACTCACATCATCTCCAGTGCTCTCAACTTCCACAATGCCCTTTATGGCAACATTACAACTGCCTCCAAACAAGGAACGACACACATTGTGTTCAACTACATAAAAAAACAGGTCTTTCTTATACTTACAGTTTACCGTCAAACCGGAATCGCATACACAATAAACACATTTTGCAATTATGGCTTTGATTTGTCCATAAGTCCCAGAGGCTTCAATGTAGGAGTTCAGCCGTCTTGACTTGTCGCATCGATCAACACAGAAAGTGAAGTCACCAAGAGTTACCTTTTTGAAAAACGTACCATCAGAGGAGGCTGCACCTCTACCATGAAAAACCGTGGTTTTAGACTGCTGCACTGTAGAGTTAACTCTAAGACGATACCCTTTGATCAGGCATAACATATGCTTCTGAACACTATCGTCCAGTGCCTGTGATGCATGAGTGAGTTTTCCGAAGAAGAGATAGTTTTCTAAAAATTGAAAATTTGAACACAATTTGGAGGTGTGCATATCTTGTCCCATTAACTAGACTACCCAGCTGGCCGTTCATGCTTTCGAAGGGGAATGCAGAGTAGTTCCATAATGGTCCCCATTCACATACACAATCAACAATGTGCGTCAGCAAGTGGGCATTGTAGGTGACGTTCTCTACGCCGTACAGTTCTTCGTACTCTTTCAAGAAGGCCGTCATATGCTCCTTCACCTGTGCAAGTTTGTCGAGAGGAACCGAAGTGGAAAGCAAAGTGTGCATGAGCTCAACAAACTTGATCCAATTCCGGTAATATTTCTTCTTGGGGATTCCTTTCCATACCACAGGGGATAGAAATAAAAGCCAGTTCCTCCACTCGGATGACTTCCAAAACTTCCACAACCCTATCGACCGGGGTAGTCTTGGGAGTTCCCAGATGAGCTGCATCTCTGCCAGACGTGCATCAATTTCCTCAATATTACCTCCAAGGCTGTACGGAAAAGCATGCTTGTGCTTAAGCCACATGCATGCTGTGTACTGGACAAAGCCCGAGCACACAGCATGCATATAGTCAATGACAAATCCAGTGGGAAATGTGAAAAATGTGAGTAACAGCAGTACACTTTGGCCCTTCACGCCGCAAGATGGATTTCCAGACTGCTGTGCCCGTTGCGCATGTTTCTGGAATGACTTGTGCGTCCGAAGTTTTGGCGTGTTGGTTTGAACTGGGTATACCCGTGCATGCCCATTTCCTTTTTCGATGATGACACCTTCCTGCTCACACCATAGACAGCCATGTGAACCATTAACTGATTCATATTTGCTAGTGTGCAACGAGCAACTGTATCTACACAGCAAGGTCCTGGGAACACACGTGAGTTCCTTTCCTGGCCATCAGACCCTGTCCATGTGATTCCTTCCGATGACATTTTGTTCATCATTTCCACAAATGGCCTAAGGAAACAGTTCATGTTGGGTTTTTCAGATCCGAACCGCAAGCCTCCCAGGACAATATGTTTGTTCCTGTTTTTAGTAGGCAATTCATTAATCATTAGCTCAAGTGGCCACAGAGCATACTTCGATGATTCATATACAGGTACACCATCTGTATTCCACGTGAGTGAAATGTCATTGTCCTTGATAGGCCTTGGTGGTAGGCCTTGCTTTGGGTAACGTCACTGACATCGAGGGATAAAGTGCGGTCATTCAGTTTGAAGCACAAGTCCGGCTGTTGGAGAAGATCGCGCAGCTGCTGTTCTATGTCGAGCATTATGAAATATGATCCGGTATCCTTAAGTGCACTGCTGTTGTGCACAATCTTGCATGTACTGCATGCAAGTTAACTTGCTGTAGAGACTGTTCCGAAGTAAGAAAAACATGTTGGACAGTAGAAATGCTGTCTCGCTGCGTGAGAGCCCTCCGTGAACTCCTTAAAAAATGAATACTTTTTCAAAGGAAAACTTGCTGCCTTTGGCAAATGTGCTTCTATGATCTTGAGAAGACTTTCTGTTGCCTCCTTGGTTGCGTGGTGTCTTAGGATGTGGCCCATTACTAGCAGAAGGCTCTCTGACCGGCTGATCCTGCAACCAGCGTAGAGTTCTTCTTCATCCTGGGAACGTGAAAGGAAAAACATGAGCACATGGTTGCAGAAAGACACGTGCACGCTACAAATGTATGTGCTCTGTACCAGCTGACACCTATCTGACAATGATTAATTAAGTGTTATAATTCTGTGTTGCAGTGGTGTAACCTACACCGGGTAGGTCGACATGACTAAATATGTACAGCACATATAGCACATATGTACAGCCACAATTATGTAAGTGGATCTGCCCTCATTAGTCAATTTGTTGTGAGTTTTCAGGTTAGCCACACCGTAAACCACATATACGTGCAAGCAGCACTGGCTACAGATCAGAACCGAAACTACACCTGAACCGAAAACCACTGAAAACCTGTGTTTCCGCTGAACCGAACCAAACTATTTTTTGTTCTCACATTGAATCAAACCGGAACTGAACCGAAAAAAAAAATTGGGAGGTTACAGGTTTGCCAAACGGTTCAGACGCAATGCGTGTTGTGAGAGACCGGAACTACAATTTAACCAGCAGATTGAACCGCATCACCAAACAAATTTGGTACCGAAACTAAACAAAACAACACTGCAACACAAGTGCATTAGGTATTTCGTATTTCCACCTTGTAGCTGTTGCATTCATTCAGTTGTGCAAGTTTTGAGGTTCAGCGGTGCTTGATTTCACCAGCTGAAGTAACACCGATCACTGAACGGGTACTTTGGACACCAAATGTAGGTTGAAATGACATTTTAAAGAAAACTGTGTTGAAGACGGTGCTATGGCGAGAGTTATTTTATTTTTTTTTCTGAACGGAGAAAGAGTAGCGTCACTACAGGAAGGCACCGAATGGTCCAACGGGCCTGAGCCAACATTAAGTGTGCACGCTATGTATTCTTAGATGGCACAACTGTGATTACAAAGTTGCTTTTGTGTCTTGTTCTCTTGAGGTTGGTGACCGTTAGGTGCCCTCCTTGAGCAGGATGTAACAGGGTGTATATGATGGGTGAACACACAGAGTGCAATACGCTACCATAACGTTGTGCCCGAAATGCAGATCTGTAACACACAGTGTTGCTGTGCATCGCTGCTGTGTCAGCAACAATAAAAGTATATTTGTGTTATTTCAGAATCATAAGGATGTGCTTGCTGCTACCCATGGCAATCTGCTCAAAATTCAATTTCTTGAACCGGTTTGAACCAATATATTGTGCTGCTGCGGAGCTGAACCGTAAAACCGAACCAATACGCCTGAACGGAACCCGAGACGAAAAAAGAAATAGCGGTTCCAATCCCTGGTTAGAGGTAATGGAGAGCGTCATGATGTAAAAACAAATATTTGTGTCATAGTCCATTTCAGGGCCATGCAACAATATTCACACGCCCAGTAGATTTAACCATCACATTGTCACAGAATTCGAAATTTAAAAAAAATATGCGCATGAAGTATACAGGCATGGGGCCAGGCTTTTTCAGGTTAAATGCCGCTCTCGGAGTGGGGCGGGGCATAATGCGACGATCGTGTGCTGTTCATAAATCTGAAATTTGGGGTGAAGTCGTGTGAGTGATATGGATACCATTGGGCTATTTTTTGTTTCTGTGTGTAGGCAAGCGGCCTGGGGTTAAAGGCGCACAAATCACTCAAACATGCATTCCCATGATAAATAGCCAGTTGCTTGGGAGTACTTCAAAAGACTGCTTTGAAAACCAAAAGCTATCAAGCTTTAACCTTTCTCTCCCTCTCCTTTTTTTCTTCATCTCTGTAGTGTATGCAATATGAAGGATGTCAGTGGCACTACCCGGGGAGGGTGTTCTCGGTGTATAGCAGGGTTCTCATCCTCAGCACCAGAACCGCTAGAGTCGCTGTCACTGAAAGCCGCGATGTGGCTATCAAAGTCTTGGAGCACATCACTTTCATTCTGAAATTCAAGAAAATGGTAGTTACAATATGACACTTAGCCCATAAAATAAATTAAGACTTACATCTGCGGCAACGTCTCCAACTGAATTTTCGTAGATCTGGCGCGATCTCGCATATGTAGGTCCTCTGAGGTCTGTGTTTTCAGGTGAAGCTGAAGCACCTGAACCAGCAGCAGCTCCATTCAAAACGATATTTTCAAACGGGGCTACAAGAGGTGCTTCCTCTGATCCTTGACAAAACGAAAAGCTGATCTCACTCCCGGACGACAAGTCATCCTCGATTGAAGTTGCATCAGTGTTACGTGACTCGAATCTACTTCTTTTTCGTGTGCGATGTTGAGAGCGCTCCGGCATTGAGTATTCTGAATCCCATCTGTAGCGACCGCATGACCTTCGGGGCATTTCACAAAGTGTCACTGCCCCCTACTTGTCACAAAACAATTTACTAAGCGGTTAGCACAGTGAATTCCATGCCTACATCTATGTTCCCCAACTCCGAAAACGCCGAAAACCTAGAAAAGCAGAATGATAATGACGATGCGACGAACGCCGGTACCAATAAAACGCAATAAAACAAAGCAAACACGCCACTACCAACGACGACCAACAAAAGCGAGGAAATGTTAGCGTTGTACCTGTTGAAATATACGACGCTTATAACTGTGAAGTGTTGAAAATTCACGTCATGTGTACAAGACACCGAAAACCGAAACCAAAAAGTAGTAGTTGTAGTAAAACAGTGTCTAATCCTTGCAAAGCGAGGGAAATATGATTGCATAAGAAATAAGCTATTTATTTTTGGTAATTTTCTGCTCTCTTTTTCTGGTATTGCTAGTAAAACAGTCAGGTAATTCCTCGTGTACAGAATAAGTATGGGTTGGTCTGGGGTCTCGGCACATTGATGTCCAAATTTCGTGCTGGCCACCACTACGTAGTGCGCGGGCGGTGCGGGGGTGCTGTGCTGTCCTGTCGTTGCTGTCGTGGGTGCTGTGACAGTAACAGCTACTTCCATTTTACGCCCGTCTTGTGCCTTGACCTTAAAATGTCTCACATCCTTGTGAGGTGGGTCAGCGACGAAAAGTGGGATGTGTATTCTATCAGGGCACTGAAAGACGCAGAAATGGCTGCAAGATTATGTGCTGACCCAGCTCTGATAGAGCTCATGCATGGTAAAATCTTCAGGATTGAGTGGGAGGGCGGAGAAGACAGTGCGTTCGTCGTAGCTATTGGTAAGTTGACATTTTAGACTGTTTATTTGTTTCTTTTCGTAACGTCCTGTGTGCACCACTAACTTTCAGGCACTGAAAAGCATCTAGAAAGAAAGCGGAACAGCATAGTACAAAAGCACATGGAGGTCGGCGCCCTCGATATTGTAAGTATTCAGTGAATTGACATTTAGATTGTATTTGTTGTGCGCATATTTCTATACGGGAGGAAATTCCAGATTTGACTGTCTCCAAACGAAAAATATGCTCGATTGCTTCGTAAGATGGCATTTCTGAGAACTTTCGTGTGTCTTCTGTGTCCGTATCTCTCTCCCGTCTACGTGGATGACACGTCGTGTCTAAATATTCGACATTAGTAATTAACCTCTCGGCTTCACTTGTTTTGGGTGTCTGTCGAAGTCATATAACCACATTTTAACACACATTAGCGAATGAAACCACCATTTTGGCGGCCGTTAGGCTTAGCAGGGCGGAAAAAATTGTCCCGGAAGAAATGGTCCCGGCTGCGAGGGCGGAAAAAATGGTCCCGTTGACTTTTTTCTTTTTTTAGGATGCAGCTTCACTGTGAACGTACGTCCTTTATGCAATTTGTAATTTTCGGTTTTCCAAAAGTGTCCAGTTGGGGTGTTTTGAGTATGATAATTCGGAACACAGTGAAACGTGTGCACATAATTTTTCGCCATTATTACAGTAAAATTGCAAGCAAACACATGGCCGCTTTTTGCGCATGCAGGTAAATGGACCATTGATAATTAATAAGAGCCTGATAACCATCGCTAAATATCCTGACTTTTCAGGCATCTTGTGCATTGGTCATTCACTCCATGCACAAAACGCACCATTCCAGCTGACACGCATATATCTCTGTGTGGGCTTTTGTCGCCGCGTACTGTCGTAGCAGTCAGCTAGCCATAAACAGCGATAAACAGGCGAATTTGAAGTTTTTGGCCCTGAGTTTGAATATAATCAATCATTTCCAATGGTACGTAGTAGGTGAGGCAGGGAAACAAACAGGACGACGAATACAGCAATTATTTCATTGAAGTCATTTCGTATGGTACACGCAGAGCTTTACTGTTGAGCGCCCAAAATGTTTTGTTGTAATTAACTAACTCGAACAAAACTAATCAAATTCTATCCCGCTATTTAAGGGCCGAGTCCTCATTAGAACCTCTTTCCACTGCATTCCATTTCTTCTGGGGCCATTTCTTCCGGGACCATTTCCTCCGGAACCCGCCTCTTCTCGGGCACCAATAATTAAGCTATCATATCATGTACCTTATGTATGCATACTCTCATGCTTTTCATTTTTTTAGCCTTCTTGACACTAGTGACTCTACTTGACACCATACATAATATGTAGCATAACAGAACCTTCCTCTGCTTTTACAGGCAGCGTATTGCTGTGAGCATCGCCGAGAAGCAAAACGCAGTCGTAAAAAGATACGAGAACTGGAGGCGACTGTTGAGCAGCTTCAAGGAGAGCTTTTGGAGGCTCGCAGTTCGTACGGTATGTGTGTCTTGTGTCTAAATACGTACTGCAATTCGTGTTCTGAAATGCACTTGAACTTTTAAGTTCTACGGTTATTGTTCAGTGGGGTGTAGGAAATATGGTCCCTCAGGCTCGTGCGCACCCAGTACAGGGGTGTGGTTGCAGATAGCTGATGAAACACATCACGGCCAACTGAGTGTTGCCACTTGTTCTGATTTGTTGAAATTGGGAGGGTTTTCTCTTTTTTATGTGTGAATGGGTAATAAAATCTGCACTCCATTCAATGAGTGACATGAAAGTCATATAATTTTTTGCACTAATTCGCTGGTGACGTCATGCACTGCTGGATGCTAGTACTTTTCTACTGATGGTCAGACATGGGTTTTACAGTTGTCCTCTGCTCCTTTTCAGTGTCAATTTTCGTTGACAATAAAAGCTGAACATCAATTGAATTATTGCAGTTGAAGAAATTGAAATCAATTGAAATATGCAACTGGGCATTGAGGCTTGTGTTTGATCGTTTGTCCTTGAATGTTCAGTTACCTCATTCAGTATGTTACATGTAAGCCCCCTGATTCATTGTCCTTACAACTCTGCTT
Source organism: Ornithodoros turicata (assembly GCF_037126465.1). Lineage (NCBI taxonomy): Eukaryota > Metazoa > Arthropoda > Arachnida > Ixodida > Argasidae > Ornithodoros > Ornithodoros turicata. The sequence goes on along the minus strand of NW_026999505.1, from coordinate 5,106 downwards.
CTGCTGACGATACAATTCATCGCCATCAAAAATATCAGCGTAACACCTGTGTCTGACCAACAATACTAGCATGGCGAAAGGCAGCATCCAGGTTGAGTTGGGATCTAGTACATCCGACGGCCCTCATGCTCAGCGGCGTGAAATCAGAGCCCCAGGCTAGTGAGCGCTGTTTAAAGCATTTATATGTTTTATTTTATTGGTGCGAATACGTAACGTATCATTTTGATCACTACTCTGTAATACTTCCTTTTATAAGAGAACTTGGGTACAATTTTTCCATCCTATCTGCAAGACAGCAAGTGCAAATACAATCCGCTAAATACAAGCGGTGCAGTGAATGTATTCGATTTTATGTTACTCATTGAATGGCATGCCTGTCTCCCAATTTCAACAAATCAGGCAGGCGAATTATAGCACTTTGTCGGCTGTGATCCATTTCATGAGCTGTCCATAACGGCGCTCCTGTATTTTAGGGTGCATGAAACCCTGTGGGGCCATTATTTCTGTCCACGCAACGAGGGACCATTTTTTCCAGAACCCTGTGCAGTGGAACACGTCCAAACCTGTTGTTCTCTTTGATATTGCAGATGCAGCACGCATGGTGAGTCAACTTAAAAAACTGATGTCACACAGTTCATCACCGGCACGCCAAGACAAGGTAGTATATTATGTATTTACGTAATTATTTATATTTTAGTATTTATTTAATATAATTTTAATTTAATTTATATTAAATTTCATGGAGTGTTACTATTACCATATTTTCACGCACTAGCCGCACCACGGATAAGCTGCAGGTCACTGTTTTTCCTACCAAAAACGAGAGGTGCCAATTTTCCTCTGCACACAGCAAATAAAAACAGATTGCTGACCATGTCATTCAGCAAGGCAAATATATACTTTTATGTCGTAAGTTCTGTGTTGCGTCATCAGGAACAGTCTATCCCAAACCTGTTGTATGCGGCCCGCGGACACGAATGAGTTAGGCACCCCTGCTCTAGAAGGTTCCTGTGGTGACTCACAGAAAGGAGAGTGGGAAGGCATTTTGGCTGCATGTGTGGTCATTTGCTAAGCCCCTGACCTCGTGGAATAGAGACGGGAAACCCTGGTCAGTCACCCTCAAAGGTATGTGGGTCACGTATGAGGGCCTTCTTTATGCTGGGCGGGACTCCAGGAGAAACGTCTCTCAGATAAGCCGAAGTGGACCCCCAGATAACTTTTTTTTAACAGACAGGTCGTGAAAATGTGGTACGTTATGGCAGTGTGGTTCAACGGTGGTTTGGTATTCTCACTGTATTATGGTTTTGCAGGTTGACATAGGTGGTGGCGTCGTTGTGGAAACAAGTGTCCTGTCCCGGCTAAATGCTCACCATGGAAACCCCCGAAGGTTTCCAAGAGACCTTCTTCGAACAGTATTTACCGAGGATGAGCTCCGGGGAAAGTCCCTCAGTGGGCGGAAGTCTAATGCCCACAAAGAAAAACCTGAGAAGGAGGGTTTAGATGTTGTACGGCTAAATGCTGTGATTGGTATGCCATGTGTTTATTTACTCTAACACTTGCCATAAGTGCAGACATTTGTATTGCTTGCATGAAGTGCCAATTCATTGTATATGCTCTGTGTTTTGTTTCCTATGAGCAAATGCAACCCCCTAATACATATAACTGGTCATCCACATGGTACAGGTATATATACAGTGTGCATTTTTTACTCGTTAGATATTTACAAAAAAAGCTGTGAGAACTGCTCGGATGCCGTTTCTGCAGGCGGGTTATTCGGTCGGGCCCAAATAAGCGAAGGTCATGTTGTTTCTGTGCTTTAATAGCCCTGCTGCGCTGGCACTAAAAATGTCATTAAGTGCATAATGAGTGAAGTCTTACTCTCAGTCATGCCTTGCTATACTGAGATATTTAATCGCATTTGTTCGAATGACATTTTCGGTGTCATGAGATCGCCACAACTCATTCGCCCATGAAGTGTGAACCCTTGCTTGCATTGTATAAGCCCAGCCCCCATATGGAGGTTTTAAGCTGGTCTAGACCAGCTTAAAACCTCCATAAAGCCACTCTGTACTGCACATCACACTATTTTGATAAATTACAAGGAAACAAGCATTATTTGTGTCAAATGCCTGGCATTGTTAACAATCGCTTTTTTGCATATTTGTGTTTCGCGTAGACTGCCACCTTCAGGTAAGATGGCAACAGTTTTCCCCGGCATAGTACAGACCATCGATTATGAAATAAGCCAATTTTCTCATTCTTCGGGATATTATTATTAGCTCTTTTTTTTCTATCTCTTTGAGCACGTTTATGTTCTTCAAGTGTTGCATCTCTTTATGCGCCTGGTGGGCAACCCGCATCGGCATAGTTGCGTTCAGTGTCATTCCAATCTCACATGTAGCAGGGCCATCGTAAGATACGGCATTCTGGACCTGACTGACATTACACTGTCATTGTTTCTGCCCATGTGGCATGGGTATAAGTGTGTGGTTCTGATGTCGGCTCATTTGCATAGCAAACTTTGGCAATTTATATGTTGGAGTCTTTGCTTGTGTGAGGATTTTTGTGCAAGAATATTTCGATTCAAAGAGTGTCTGGCTTCAGTTCTGCTAGTTACCAATGGGATTTTAAATTTCCAAAGGGGTGCCTGCCTAGCCATATAACCAACCTGCAAAACTTGCTTATGTGCTACTCTCTGTTTATTCGTAAAACCTCTAACGAATAAAAAATGCACCCTGTATTTTGATCACCTCTCATACTGTGCATTTCTGTATATTCCAGGGTACACCTGTGCCAAGTTTGATGTCCCCCCAGGTGCTATAAAAAATAGCCTGAGCAACATGCTTATTAAAATGTATAATAAATAAAGTGTACAACATCTGCTACATTGTTTATGGTGTGTTTCATTTATTGCTATCACTCAAAAGGCATGCAATTTGAGTGCGGAAAATTTGATATTGATATGGTATTTCAAAAGCACACTAAAGTAAATAGGAAGAGTGCCAAAAGTCAATTGCTGAAAAGGTTCCAAAAGCACACAAGTAAATAGAAAGGGTGCTAAAAGTCAATTGCTGAAAGTCAATTGACATTCAATAGAAAAGAACTGGCCAAATATCAATTAGAAGTTAGCGAAAAGTCAGTCATTTGTACATTGACAGTCAATTGACATTATATCGAATGATGTTGACCATAGTCAATTGACTGCCAATTGAAAGTAAATAGATATTTTCGTGAGGGAGTGTTGTGTCAGTTTTTGTTTGTGTGAAAAAAATATCAAAGTTGACTCAAAGTGTTGTAAAGCACCATATTCACTGCAACTTTGCGGGCGATGTAAAAAACTGATAAGATTGAGCTTTATGCCGTTTAATTTTTCATTTATGGGGCTATCGAACTATATATAATTTATTACTCTACTCTGTCAGGAGCGTAAGTGATACCTCTTTAAGTAGCACCATACCACCGAAAACTGACGAATTTCGGGAACTCTTATCTAAAAAACCCCATCAAAAACTTGCCTCGAAAATTTTATATGTTGTGGGTAGTCCCTTATGCTATGCACAGAAGAAAAATCCAAAGTCGGACTTGATCGGTAGGCGCACTGTGAATTTTTTGTCACCCCTATGCGCGGAGCGCATTCAAGCGGTGGCTCCGTGTCCCGCGTGTTGCAAAATCGAATTTTCCAAAGCGACTTTCAACTTCTGTCTTCAAATGAAAGTAATTGATACAGTTTGAAGCCGTTCTGAGCGTTCATGTTCATAACAGTGTTGTAATCGCTGAATGTAGATTGTGGAACAACCAGATGTGCTACACTTTTTTGCGGGATGTCACACATGCATTGCAAGTGTTGGGAGGTCGTGAAGAACAGAATGCTTTTACTTCTTTGTAAGAGGTATATCTGTTCAGGGTGACTATAAACAAGCAGAGTTACTGTACGCATTATCTCAGGAGAGACGCAGTGACTTCCAGCATTCTTTAAAACATTTCCTTTCCTACGGCTCCATGACTTCGGACGGCGGAAATCGCACAGAGGAAAGTGTCGTTGTGCAGTGTCTTACGCTGCACATTCAAGGCTAAGTCATGGTGCCTTTTGTGAACCTTGCCGAAACAGCCCGACTGGCGCCGCTGTCCAATATGTTCTTCGGTTCGACATGCTGCGACCATGGGAAGGTCCTAGTCGGATTAACTCTCGGAAGACACCTTACGCAAAGTTTCGCATCATTTTCGACTACAGAAGTGCACGGAGTGCCCTTATACAGAGTATGTGAAGGCATCTGCATTACTGTACTGTGTCGTCCTCGCATCACACCTGCCTTCATGGTCTCTTCGTTGTACAGCGCTGAGCGTGTGTATTGCGCTGACTACCGCCTCATACACAGGAAAAAAGTGTTTCGGACGCAGAAATTTCGCTTTGCTTCGGTGATCGCCGTAGCTGCCATAAATAATCTGGTTCCAGCGGATCAAACCGAAGGCGTAACAGAGATGGTCTAGGTGTGTAGAAGCTGCTTCAAGTACTTCACAGCAAAGGTGGCTGGATCACAGCAAGCAGCAATGTCGTCCACATTTGAAGGAACCTCAATGGGTGACCCGTTTGTGCACCAGCCCGACGTGGTCCAAGAAATCGTTGAGTATATATCATCTGAAGCCATTAGCGTCACATCGCTGAAGTAAAGAAGGAAATCGGTGGAGGCATATGCACAGCGCAAACACTCCCAAATAGGTGAAGAAATGGGCAGAAAGACAGGCCGTAAACTGGAGACCGCTTTCGCTGTTGCCCTACCAGGAACATTCAGGAGTAACTACCAGGATTTCAGCGAGTTAGCATGTAACGTGAGAAGAGCCTATCAAGAAATTCTGACAAGAACCTGCCATCAAAAGTAACATTAAGGAAAGTGGCTCCTACAACAGCCTATACCAGTTCATGACACGAGCACTCTCATCCACCCGGGATGCTCTGCATAACTTACGTTACCTTCTTACCTTGCCTTCTTCGCTGTCATGTTGTTTTTATTCTGGATACTGTAAATATGCTTCGATATGATCACCGTGAACAAATATACCTTTTATAAAGACGCAAAAGCATTCTGTCCTTCACGGGCTCCCAGCACT